>NW_022630152.1:207044-309185 GCF_010909765.2 Amblyraja radiata
CCCCCTCACTTCCCCCCTCACTGCCCCCCCCCTCACTGTCTCCCCCTCACTGTCTCCCCCTCACTGTCCCCCCTCACTGTCTCCCCCTCACTGTCTCCCCCTCACTGTCTCCCCCTCTCTGCCCCCCCTCTCTGCCTCCCCTCTCTGTCTCCCCCTCACTGTCTCCCCCTCACTGTCCCCCCCTCACTGTCTCCCCCTCACTGTCCCCCTCACTGTCTCCCCCTCACTGTCTCCCCCTCACTGTCTCCCCCCCTCACTGTCCCCCCTCACTGTCTCCCCATCACGGTCTACCCCCCTCACTTCCCCCCCTTACTGTCTCCCCCTTAACGTCTCCCCCTCACTGTCCCCCCCCCTCACTCACCCCCCTCACTGTCCCCCCTCACTGTCTCCCCCTCACTGTCTCCCCCTCACTGTCTCCCCCTCACTGTCTCCTCCTCACTGTCTCCCCCTCACTTTCCCCCCTCACTGCCTCCCCTTCACTGTCTCCCCCTCACTGTGTCCCCCTCACTGTCTCCCCCTCACTGTCTCCCCCTCACTGTCCCCCCCTCACTTTCCCCCCCTCACTGCCCCCCCTCACTGTCTCCCCCTCACTGTCTCCCCCTCACTGTCTCCTCCTCACTGTGTCCCCCTCACTTTCTCCCCCTCACTGTCTCCCCCTCACTGTGTCCCCCTCACTGTCCCCCCCTCACTGTCTCCCCCTCACTGTCTCCCACTCACTGCCCCCCCCCCCCTCACTGTCTCCCGCTCACTGTCTTCCCCTCACTGTCTCCCCCCTCTCACTGTCGCCCCTCACTGAGCCTCTCACCACAGTTCAGCCCGAGGTGAGCATCTTCCTGTCGGGGGATGGGCGCCGCGTGTGGTGTTTCACCACGGGCTTCTACCCGCGCTCAATCGAGGTGAACCTGGTGCGGGACGGCCTGGTCCTGGATGAGAGCCGCTCCCACGGGACGATGCCCAACCACGACGGCACCTACCAGCAGCGCCGCTGGGCCCACGTGGAACCCGGGTACAAGGCCCCGCTCTCCTGTCGTGTGGAGCACCCGGGGCTGTCCGAGCCCCTCGCAGTCTTCCTGGGTGAGTGCGGGCGGTGGGGGTGAGGGGGTGAGGGGGGAGCGGGAGAATGGAGAGAGGAAAGGGGAGGGTTAGGAAATAGAGGACTGGGTGAGGGAGGGGGAGAGCGGGAGAATGGAGGGGGGATTTTGAGATGGAGGAGGGTGGGGGAGTGTGAGGAGGGGTGGGGGAGCGCTCAGGGCAGGTGGGTGAGGAGGGAAGCAGCTCGGGAGGGAGAGCAGGGGGAGAGAAGTGGAAGGGGTGAGTGAGACTAGGGGAAGGAGAGATTGGGAGGGGAGGGGAATCCGGGACCCCGGTCTCTGTCTCTCATCCGCCTGTGTTTGTGAATCTGGGACAGTCATCAAGTCGGGCTGCAACGTGATGACCATTGTCCTGGTGCTCGTTGTCATGGTGCTGGAGGTGGCTGCGGTCGTGGGGGGAGTTCTCTACTGGAAGAAGAAACAAGGTAGGAGTGGGGGGGAGACAGTGGAGGGGCGTCCTCTCCGCAGCCCCCCCCCCCCCCGACCCATGTCCCTCAACCTGCCCCCGAACTACGACCCTCAACCTCCCCCCGACCACCGCCTCTTTCTATACATGACGTCACGTTGTTCCCTCTGTCTCCCGTCTCCTCCCCGCTCCCTCCCCAGGAGGTCGGTGTGGGGGCCGGTGTGGGGGTGGGTGTGGGGGTGGGTGTGGGTGTGGGTGTGGGGGCCGGTGTGGGTGTGGGTGTGGGGGCCGGTGTGGGGGCCGGTGTGGGTGTGGGGGCGGGTGTGTGTGTGGGGGCCGGTGTGGGGGTGGGGGTGGGGGCCGGTGTGGGTGTGGGCACCGGTGTGGGCGTGGGGGCCGGTGTGGGGGTGGGGGCCGGTGTGGGTGTGGGAGCCGGTGTGGGGGCCGGTGTGGGTGTGGGGGCCGGTGTGGGTGTGGGGGGCCGGTGTGGGGGTGGGGTGGGGGCCGGTGTGGGTGTGGGGGCCGGTTTGGGTGTGGGGGCCGGTGTGGGGGTGGGTGTGGGTGTGGAGGCCGGTGTGGGCGCCGGTGTGGGTGTGGGGGCCGGTGTGGAGGTGGGGGCCGGTGTGGGTGTGGGGGCCGGTGTGGGGGTGGGGGCCGGTGTGGGTGTGGGGGCCGGAGTGGGGGCCGGTGTGGTTGTGGGGGCCGGTGTGGAGGTGGGAGCCGGTGTGGAGATGGGGGCCGGTGTGGGGGCCGGTGTTAGTATGGGGGCCGGTGTGGGTGGGTTAGGGGCCGGTGCTGGTGTGGTAGCCGGGCCCAGCTCTTGTCCCACTCTTCCCGGTCACAGCCCAGCCCGGGTCCGCTGTGTGATTGGGTTGAGAGCTGAGGGTTGAGAACTGTTTCTATGTTTTACAGCGGGGAAGAGCGGCTACAATGCCACCAAGAGTAAGTTCTGTGTCTGTGTCTGCGCGTGTCCATGTGTGTCTGCGCGTGTCCGTGTGTGTCTGCGCGTGTCCGTGTGTGTCTGCGCGTGTCCGTGTGTGTCTGCGCGTGTCCGTGTGTGTCTGCGCTGTGACCGTCTGTGCGCGTCCCCGCCACGTGTACGTGGCCGTGCGAGTCCCTGTGTCCCCGTGCTCGTGTCCGTGCCTCACTGCACCCACGGCGTCGCCAGTTGACGTGTAACGTCGCTCCTTCCCTCCGCAGCCTCGGAGCGCGGGGAAAACTCATCAAACTCCTCTGCACCAGCCTGAGGTAGGAACTGGGACCCCCCGCAAACCCTGTGGGTGGCGTTTATTCTGCTGGAGGGAGGGGGGCAGTGGGTATAATTCCCGGTGGGTGGGGGATTTTTCACCGGGGAAGGGGGGGATATTCCCGGCGGGGGAGCTGTGGGTTTAATGCCCCGTTGCGAGGGGAGGGGCTACCGTTTGTGTGTATGTCGTGGGGTTGGGGGAGGTTTATGCCAGCGGTGTGTGTGTGCGTTGGGGTGGGGGTGAGGGTATCATATCCAGTGAGGGGAGGGGTGGTTATTCCGGGGGGGGGGATGGTTTTATTGCTGATAATTGAGGGGATGGGGGGGGGGGACGACACAGACACGACAGTGACATTAAAGAGACTTGTGGATGTACACGTGGACATGCGGGGAGCGGGGAGCGGGGGGGGGGGGGGGGGGTGACGCGCAGACAGATAGTTGGGCCGAAGGGCCAGTTGTTGTGCTGTACTGTCCTGTGGTGCTGGCGGAGTGTATTGCCGGCAGGGGGCGGGGGTCAGTACTACTGCTACACGGGTGGGCTTGTGTCGCTCTGTAACCAACTCTCTCTCTGTCTGTCTCACCCAGGGCCGCCGTGTGGCGCCGCCGCCGTCGGTACATGAGCGTCGGTGGAGAGCGGGACAAGTTTGCGGTGTTTCTGCAGTTGGGGGGGGGGGGGTTGTAATGGTGGGGGGAGGGGTGAGAAATGAGCGCATATACATCTGATTTGGTGATTTGGACTTTACTCTTCGCTCTGTGGGTCGCTGCTCATTTACTGACTGCTCTGGGGGGGGGGGGGGGCTGCTGCTGCCCATAATGTTCCTGCAATGATGGGGTTCAGTGGGGAACAGTCCCGAACAACATCTGGTGGGAATCACAGCTGGAGCGTTGCAGCGCTGGTTGACCCGCGACCCGGAGCCGCTCGGGGGACGGAGTGGGGGAGTTCTTGGCGTTGTGACGTCACATCCACCCGCAGACTGTGGTTGAGGGGGGGGGGGTGGTTGATCAGGGAATGTGATTCTTTGCTGGGGGGGGGGGCGTGTTCTGCTTCACTGTCGCCACATAAATGTTCAATAAAATCCAGTGTGTTCTCCAGCGGTTTGTCCGTGGCTGCTTGTGGTGGTGGGGGGGGGAGGGCTTCACGGGGATGGAGGGGTGGGGGGAGGGCGAGGTTTATGAGGGTGGGGGTCACTGGGATTGGGGGGTGGGCGGGTCACGGGGGATTGGGGGGTGGGGGGGTCACGTGGATTGGGGGGTAGGGTCACTGTGATTGGGGGGTGGGGGGTGGGGGGTCACTGGGATTGGGGGGTGGGGGGGTCATGGGGATTGGGGGGTAGGATCACTGTGATTGGGAGGTGGGATCACTGTGATTGGGGGGTCACTGGGATTGGGGGGGTGGGGGTTCACGGGGATTGGGGGGTAGGTTCACTCTGATTGGGAGGTGGGGGGTCACTGGGATTGGGGGGTGGGGGGGTCACTGGGATTGGGCGGTGGGGGTCACTGGGATTGGGGGGTGGGGGTCACTGGGATTGGGGGGTGGGGGGTCACGGGGATTGGGGGGTGGGGGTCACTGGGATTGGGGGGTGGGGGGTCACGGGGATTGGGGGGTGGGGGTCACTGGGTTTGGGGGGTGGGGGGTCACTGGGATTGGGGGGCACTGGATTTGCGGGGTGGGGGGTCACGGGGATTTAGGGGCTTTCACGGGGATTGGGGGGTTACTGGGATTGGGGGGTCACTGGGATTGGGGGGTGGGGGTCACTGGATTTGGGGGGTGGGGGGTCACGGGGATTGAGGGGCTGTCACGGGGATTGGGGGGTTACTGGGATTGGGGGGTCACTGGGATTGGGGGGTAGGGTCACTGGGATTGGGGGGTTGGGGGTTACGGGGATTGAGGGGTGGGGGGTCACGGACTTTGGGAGAGTGGGGGTCACGGATTGGGGGGCTGACGGATCACGGGCATTGAGAGGGGGACAGTGGGGACACGCCGGGGGAGGGGGCAGGCCGTTCGCGCGCGGGATTTTTGGACAGTGTCAGTGTTTCGGATGTCGGGACCAGCTCCGCACAATTCCATACGGCTCCGGCGACCGATGTGGGACCGGCCCCGCGATGTCGTACGGCTCAAGCGACCACGTTAGGTCGCGCTAGCCGCATGCATTCCCATGCTCGTGGGACAGGCCCTTAACTTAGCGGGCCAGGCAGCATCTCTGGAGAGAAGGAATGGGTGATGTTTCGGGTCAAGACCCTTCGGTGGTTTTGAAGGAACTTTAAGCTTCAAGTGCAGTTTGTTGCTGTTGATGAAAACCACAGATGAGGGAAGGGTCTAGGATATCACGGAAAGGGATCCAGCTCCTCTCATCTGGTCCGTTGCCCTCCCAGTCTTTCAGGTAGTGGATCCCTCTGCCACGCCGTCGGGACTTCAGCAGCCGCTTCACCATGTACACGGGGCCACCGGCAATGATGCGGGCTGGCGGAGGTAGCACAGGAGCGGGACACAGGGAGCTGGAAGATTCACGCTTAACCCGGGATACATGGAAGGTGGGGTGAATACACATAGACCGGGGCAGTCTAAGGCGGACATCAGAGCGGTTGATGATTCTGAGGACAATGAATGGATCAATAAACCGGGGCGCCAACTTACTGGACTCAACGCGGAGGACGAGGTCTCGGGTGGACAGGCAGACCATGTGCCCAGGGCGGTAGCGAGGGGCAGGGGTCCGGTGATGATCCGCCCGCCGTCTATACCTGGAAGCGGTGCGAAGCAGAACAGAACGGGCCTCCCTCCAGGTCTGACGACCGCGGCGCACAAACCGCTGAGCAGAGGGAACGGAGACCTTCTCCTCTTGGTCTGGGAACAGAGGTGGCTGGTAACCTCGGGAGCAGTGGGATGGAGACAGACCGGTGTCAGAACTGGGCCGGGAATTGTGGACACATTCAATCCACACCAACTTACTGGACCAGGAGGTAGGTTTGGAGGACACCAGGCAACGTAGAGTGGAATCTGGGTCCTGGTTGTTTCTCTCCGGCTGGCCATTAGATTGTGCATGGAACATAGACATAGAAACATAGAAAATAGGTACAGGAGTAGGCCATTCGGCCCTTCGAGCCTGCACCGCCATTCAACATGATCATGGCTGATCATCCAACTCAGTATCCTGTACCTGCCTTCTCTCCATACCCCCTAATCCCTTTAGCCACAAGGGCCACATCTAACTCCCTCTTAAATATAGCCAATGAACTGGCCTCAACTACCTTCTGTGGCAGAGAATTCCACAGATTCACCACTGTTTAAAAATGATTTTCCCATCTCGGTCCTAAAAGACCTCCCCCTTATCCTTAAACTGTGACCCATAGTTCTGCACTTCCCCAACATCGGGAACAATCTTCCTGCATCTAGCCTGTCCAACCGCTTAAAAATGTTGTAAGTTTCTATGAGATCCCCCCTCAATCTTCTAAATTCTAGCGAGAACAAACCGAGTCTATACAATCTTTCTTCATATGAAAGTCCTGCCATTCCAGGAATCAGTCTGGTGAACCTTCTCTGTACTCCCTCTATGGCAAGAATGTATTTCCTCAGATTAAACTGAGAGGTGTGCTGGGCAGGCAAGACTAGACGAATAAAACATGACAACAATGTGACAACTTGAGGAGAAGCAGAAATGGTTAATTTTAATACGGACAGAAATACAGAACGAGCTATTTGAGGTTGGGCAATTCAGTGTTGAATCTTCCGGCTGCAAGATGCCCAGACACACAGTCAGATTAAATCAGCGTGGAAACAGGCCCTTCGGCCCCACCTGCCAATGCTGACCAACATGCCCCATCTCCACGAGTCGCACCTACGTGTGTTTGGACCATACCCCTCCAAACGTGCCCTATCCATGTACCAGTCCAAATGTTTAATAAACGTTGCCCGCCATCCTTTGTGTAAAAAAGTCAGCCACGGGGTTCCTATTAAATATTCTCCCTACAACTTTAACCCATGTTCCCTGGTTCTCGATTCCCCTGTTCTGGGCAGGAGACTGTGCGTTTAGCAGAACTATCTCTCACATGATTGTGGGCACCTGTATAAAAGCGCCCCTCAACCTCCTGCGTTCCAACAGATAAAGTCCTGGCCTGCTCATTCTCTCCCTGTAGCTCAGGCCCTCTGGTCCTGGCAACAACTTTGTAATTCTTCTCTGCATTCTTTCCAGTTTGACAACATTTTTCCTATAACACGATGACCAAATCTGTATGCAGTAGTCTGACATTGGCCTCACCTACGTCATATATAACTGTAACATGACCTCACAACTTCTACACTCGATACTCAGACTGATAAAAGCCGTTTTGACCACCCTATCCACTTGTGACGACAATTTAAAGGAGCTATGTACCTGTACTCATCTATCCCTCTTCTCTAAACCACGTCCCAGCGACTTCCCATTCACTGTGTAGGTCCTTCCATTTCTCAAAATGCAAGACCTGATGTTTCTCTGTATTAATTATCCCATCAATTGTTTTTCAGGCTCCAGTCAGAAAACCATCCTTCCACCATCACCATCTGCTTTCTTCTATGATGCTAATGTTTTAATCATTCAGCTATCCATGCCTCCTTGGGTCCCATGTGAAAGGATACACAATAAACTGAGATGCTGCAACCATGTAAAATGTGAAGGTGCAAAAAGGCCCCAACCCGAAATGTCAGCTATCCATTCCTTCCCAAGATGCCTGATCCGCTGAGTTACTCCAGCGTTCTCTTTTGCAGATGGTGTTGGTCTCTTTCGTTAAACATCATAATGGGCTTCTTTGTAGAGCGTGTGCGCGCGCGCGCGCGCGTGTGTGTGTGTGTGTGTGTGTGAGTGTGTGTGTGTGTGTGTGTGTGTGTGTGTGTGTGTGTGTGTGTGTGTGTGTGTGTGTGTGTGTGTGTGCGTGTGTGTGTGTGTGTGTGTGTGTGTGTGTGTGTGTGTGTGCGTGTGTGTGTGCGTGTGTGTGTGTGTGTGTGTGTGTGCGTGTGTGTGTGTGTGTGCGTGCGTGTGTGTGTGTGTGCGTGCGTGCGCGTGTGTGTGTGTGTGTGTGTGTGTGTGTGCGTGCGTGTGTGTGTGTGTGTGAGAGAGAGATAGAGAGAGAGACAGAGAGAGAGAGAAAGAGAGAGAGAGCGAGAGAGAGGCAGAGAGAGACAGAGAGAGAGAGGCAGAGAGAGACAGAGACAGTGAGAGACCGAGAGAGACAGAGACAGAGAGAGACATAGAGAAATTGATATAAACATCTCTCTCTCTATTCCTCTTTCTCTCTGTCTGTGTGTGTGAGTGTGTGGTAAGAGGAATACACAATGATCTATGGAAGTCTGTATTATGCTGGTCACTGTTAAAAGTGCTATCCACTGTTGCAATCGCTGGGGATACAGTTACTATTAGAGTTACATTGTTCAACGCAAGTTGATGAGACCGATACCAAAGGGATACATATTGTGAATATACGAGGAAATGTACACGCGATTCCCAGACAAAAAAAAAACGTTTACAATGATATTTCGGAGATATTTTAGAACGGATAAGAAGCCAGCGTTGTTCTGAATTGTTGAATAATTTCTTAGTTAAATATTTACATCCATCCATCTAGGAATAATGGAACGGAGAGTGTTTGCGATTATTTATAAATTCCTTCCTCCTGGGCGAAAATTGAGACAAAATGCCGGAGTAACTCCGCGGAACAGGCAGCATCTCTGGAGAAGGGGTGCGTGACGTTTCGGGTCGTTACCCTTCTTCAGACTGAGAGTCTGGGGAAAGGGAAACGAGAGATGTAGACGGTGATGTAGAGAGATATAGAACAAATGAATGTAATATAAGTAAAATGTAACGATGATTCGGTAAACAGGTCATTGTTAGCTGTTTGCGAGGCGAGAAGGAGAAACTAGTGCGCTTTGGGTGGGGGTGCAGAGTTAAACATTGGGATGGAGAGACAGAAAATGCAGGGGTTACGTGAAGTTAGATAAATCAATATTCATACCACTGGGTTGTAACTGCCCAGGGGAACTATGATATACCTGGGCATTCACGTTGCTGAATGAGGTCGTGATGCAACACATCTGTCTAATACTAGATGCGTGATGTGAAAATGATCCGCTTCCGTTTTATCTTTGTCCTTCAACGTTTGTGTTTTCATCTCTGTCCTTTGTGCAATCATCTGCCAATCAAAACTACTGCGATGCAGTATCTACAAGTCATTTGTCCGGCTTGGCCCCGTAACACGTATCTTCCAGCTTCATGTCATATCTGTCATATAATGAAAGAACGGATCGATAAGATGGGCTTATGTTTACTGGAATTTAGAAGTATGAGAGGGGATCTTATAGAAACATATAAAAAAATTTAGGGATTGGACAGGCTAGATGCAGGTAAAATGTTCCCAAATTTAGGGGAGTCCAGAACCAGGGGTCAGAGTATAGGAATAAAGGGTAGTCCATTTTGGGCTGAAATGAAGAAAATAGTTTTCACCCAGAGTGTTGTGAATCTGTGGAATTCTCTGCCACAGAAAGCAATGGAGGCCATTTCACTGGATGTGTTCAAGAGAGAGTTTGATATAGCCATTGGGGCTAACGGAATCAAGGAATATGGGGAGGAACCAGGAACGGAATATTGATTTTTGATCATATTGAATGGCGGTGCTTGCTCGACGGGCCGAATGGCCTACTCAGGCACCTATTTTTCATGTCTATGTCTAAGTAATTTGGACACATTTTGGGTGGATTTAAAATCAAATTAATTCAAAATGTAAAACTGCCCCCAGTAAATGCTAAACATTCTGGATTTTGTCAAGCTGAAGGGCACCCACACCGGCACAAATTATTGCTTCAGTTCATTCTAACGTTGATCTAAATATAAACGACCTCACTGATGTTTAAATGTTTGAATTTGAATGAATCATTCCCCTGATGTGTTGCAGCTGCTGGGACTCAAGTAACCCGATTTGTTGCAATGTCTATAGTCAATTGATGTAATCACGTGGTATACGTGTCTCACCAGAGGCTTCTTCTATATATAAATACGGCATTATTTAAGGTCCAGGCAAATTACCGGGTGGAACAGGATTAGATTCCTCAAAAGATGGAGAGACCCGTAATTTTACAGATTGAACGAATTTACTACCCCATTCTTGGAACAATTGGGGTACCTGGAAAGCCATTTAAAACCGGGTAAACTCGTTATTACGAGCACGTTTAATGCACATGTCTATTGGATGGATGTGTTGCTTTTGATGACGTAAATGGCGAATTTCAAATGAATTCACATCTGTTTTCCCGTTGTGTTCAATTGATCTAATTGAGCTGATTGTGTTTGGTGGCTTAATAGATATAGACACATGTCTGGTTTCTTGTGTGGACATTTAATGTGAATGGTCTGTTTGTCGACAAGACAACCACTCCTGAAATATTGAAGAAGGAACTGCAGATGCTGGAAAATCGAAGTTAGACAAAAGTGCTGGAGAATCTCAGCGGGTGCAGCAGCATCTATGGAGCGAAGGAAATAGGTAACGTTTCGGGCCGAAACCCTTCTTCAGGTCAGTCTCACTCCTAAAATATATCTGCCGGGACTCGGGGACAGGGAAGGTGTGTGTCCTCACACAAAATGCTGCAGTAACTCAGCGAGGCAGGCAGCATCTCTGGAGAGATCGAATGGGTGACAGAGAAACATAGAAACGTAGAATCATTGAAAATAGCTGCAGGGGGAGACTATTTGGCCCTTCGAACCTGCGTCTACATTCAGTGTGATCATGGCTGATCATCCACAAGCCGTGCCTACCTTCTTCCCATATCCCTTGATTCCGCTACCCCCAAGAGCTCTATCTAAATTTTAAATTAATCTAGTGAATTGGTCTCCACTGCCTTCTGTGGCCGAGGATTCCCCAAATTCACAACTCTCAGGGTGATTTTTTTTCTCATCTCAGTTTTAAATGACCTCCCCTTTATTCTGAGACTGTGGCCCTTGGTTCTGGACTTCCCCAACATTGGGAACATTTTCCTGCATCTAGCCTGTCCAGTCCATTTATAATTTTATACCTTTGTATAAGATATCCCCTCATCCTTCTAAACTCCAGTGAATACAAGCCGAGTCTTTTCAATCTTTCCTCATATGACAGTCCCGCCATCCCAGCGATGAAACCCGTGAACCTACGCTGCACTACCTCAATCACAATTTCCTCAAATTATGAGATCAAAACTGTACACAATACTCCAGATGTGGTCTCACCAGAGCCCTGTACAACTGCAGAAGAACTTATTTACTCCTATACTGTAATCCTCTTGTTATGAAGGCCAACATTCCATTATCTGTCTTCACTGCCTGCTGTACCTGTAAGCCAACTTTCAGAGACCGGTGTACAAGGACACCCAGGTCTCGCCGTACCTCCCCCTTACCTAACCTAACCCCGTTGAGATAATAATCTGCCCCCGATGGGTAGGCGGGGAATGGAGGGATCTGGATCTCGACCTGGCAGAGGAGATTTTCTGAACGTATACGGACATTGAGGAGCGAACGACCTGCTGGTGCACTGTACTATTTGTAAACAATATTTTAAATATAAATAACTGTCTGGAGACAAAATTGCAAATGATCTACTTGATGCGGACGTAGAATCAATGGTAAGTAATAGTAAGAAGGATGATACTTGGTTTGGCAACATTGCCCGGAACCCGCAACCGTACGTGAGTCCAGTCGAGCTCTAGACATCACTATGGCGTTAGTCGTTTAAAGTGGAGTGTTGCACTGGCCGCGACAACATCCCAAATAATGAACCATGAGTTCCTACTTAAAACAGTCACCAGAGCTTTAGGCAATTCCTTCCTGTCAGCGGTATGTACGGGAATCAATAACCGGGAATAATTCCAATATTTTAAACAATCAAAGTAAACGATTAAAATAAAACAAGGATAAATTAATGTATTGCTCCCAGTTATATCCAAATGAAACATTATTTCAAATCTTTAGAATGAAGAAACAATACAACAAAATTATTTACTTTAAAGACACCTCAAATGAATGGAACCGCGTTATATAAGCCAGTCATGCTTCGTATAAAGCACAATTCAGCGAGACCAACCTCCCTCTCAGTACTTGGTCCAGGGTTCTGCAGCAGAGACGTGTCTGATATACAGCTGCATTCTGACTTCAGCGCTGCAAAGACCAGACCCACTAGTCCGAGTTGAGCGAACGGACACAATTGCAACCGATTTTCCACTAAAACTATCAGATAAATATTGTGCAATAAATTCTAATCCAGATAATGAAACATCACTATTCGGCTTCTCATATGGAATATCATTATTAATATACATTTGTTTTATGCAGCAAATTCGTTGGCCATCGTCATCTTGTCCCGAGGAAAGTGAGGTCTCTCCAAATGCATCACTCGTTACCTGCTGGGAATGGCTGTCGCTGACTTGATGGTCATTACGTTTGTTGTCATTTTATATCAGATTATTAATGCATATTTTCCACATTCCTTCTTCAATCTCACCATTATTTGCAGATTTATTTTAACCATGATTTTTATTTCCATGGACTGTTCTGGGTGGCTCACTGTGGCTTTTACTTTCGACCGATTTATTGCTATTTGCCATCAAATGCTACGAACATAATATTGTACTGAAAAGAATGTGACTATCGTGATAGCGGTGGTGTTTTGTACAAGTATCGTGGAAACCATTCCGTACTATTTCATATACGAACAACGGGAGGTAGTTAATGGCGTTGAGTGGTCGTGCTATGTAAAATCAAGCTTCTACACATTACCCATTTGGGCCGCATTTCTGTGGCTGGAAACGATCTTGACTCCGTTTGCTCCCTATGTGTTGATCTTGCTGCTTAATTCACTGACCATCAGACACATTATACTGGCGAACCGAGTGAGGAGCGGACTGCGTGCAAACAACAGTACTGTGAAACACATTGACCCAGATACCGAGAACCGCAGAAAATCCATCGTGTTGCTGCTCGCCATATCTGGCAGCTTTATTATCTTGTGGATGGTTAATTTGATATGTTACATATGCGTGCAATTTACTGACACGCAATTTTTGGATGCAAGTTACAATGACCCCTTCACTATTGCTGAGTTATCCGGGTACATGCTGAAGTCGTTGAGTTCTTGCACGAACACCTTTATTTATGCTGTATCTCAGAGAAAATTCAGAGACGAACTGAAACACGTGATCAAATGGCCCATGGTTCTTGTTACCACTGTAACCAACTGCATTAAATAATCCACCGAATATTTTGTCCAAATTACAAATGTAATTGCCTTGAAAAATATTGAACAAAATTGAAGGGGTGTGCATGCACGCAAGGAGATCTATAAATGAGCCATAAGTCTCGGGAAGTTGTGTAAACCGTCAAACAACATACACCGCAGAATGAAACTACTTATGCGATTTATTTATTTTATGTTTTTGCAGAGATGTATGGATGGGAAAGGTTTATAGGGTGATGGGCCAAATAGAGTCAGTGAAGTAGACAGCACGGAAACCAAACTCGTCCCTCCAGATCAAGATACTGAATCTCAACCAGTCCCAATTGTCCGCGTATCGCCCATATCCCTGTAAATATTCCCTGCCCATGTTCCTGTCCAAGCGTATTTTAAATGTTGCTTTAGTACCTGCGTCAATTACCTCATCTGGCAGCTCATTCCGTATTCCCACCGCACACTGGGTGAAAACGTTGCCCTTAAGGTTCCTATTATTCATCTTCTCAACGTAAACTATGAACGGCTGGTTCTTGATTCTCCTCTTAGTAAAATACTCAGAGCATTCACTCTATCGATTTCACTCATTATTGCATACACCTCTATAAGATAAACCCTCAGCCTTCTGTGATCTAAGGTATAAAATCCCAACATCCACTGTGTAGTTCCAGGTGATTTTCCAGCTGAATAAAATCGTTTCTGTAACAGGTTGACCAAAAACTCAACTCTAAACGCCGCCTCAACAACGTGGCGTACAACGGCACCATATCGTCCCAAGTGTTTTACTCAACACACTGTCTGATGAAGGTAAAATGTACCAAAAGCCTCCTTCACCACTGAAACATTTTATCTGGTCAGAAACATGCGTAGGAAACGTTCAGAGGGACCTGAGCCAAATTTAGGCAGGTGGGATTAGCATCGAGCGACATGGGCAAGTTGGGCCAAGGTCCTTTCTTCGTGTTTTCTGAATCCATGACTCTAAATATGACAAGCACAACGTGCCAACATGATCAGCATGGATGAGATGGGCCGAAGGGCGTACTTTTGTGTGACGAAACTCTATGTTTATGATTTTACGACTCTCTCTGGTCAGGCGGGATCTTCTTACATCCAAGCCTCAGCGAGGATGTATAACCGCGTGTTCCTTATTCAGGCTCTCCCTCAAAATAGCGCAGCTCTGCACGGCTGCACGTCTCACAACATATGACAAACGGCTGCACGTCTCACAACATCTGACAATGCCGAGATCCTAGCGATCTACCAATGATACGAAGGTTTTGATGGGAAATACCTAGGACTGCCCATTCCGTCCGTCTGTATCGCCTTGTGACAACTCATTGGGTAAAACTGTTTGAATTGTTCCAAATATTGTTGCTAATCACGAACACCTATCTATGTAACTTTCTGTATTTTCTGACTGGCTTTGGTACCCGGACGTGGCACCGTCGGGGCAGAAGCCGAAGCAAAGAAGTGGAAGCCAAATAACCGAATGGAAACGAAGCCGAAGCGCCAAATAAGCCAATAGAAACGAAGCCGAAACACCAACTAACCGAAAGGGTGGGACGCCTAAATGCAAACTAACTGAGAGGACGGGACGCCTAAAAGCGAATTAACCGAAAGGCTACGTCGCCTAAAAACAAAGTCACCGAATGGACGCTTTGCCGAAATGCCACCTACTCGAAAGGCGGCGTCGCCTACAAGCAAACGGACCGATTGCCGCTCAACAGAAAAGTCAAATAACGAACATCACGTTGCCGGGGGGCGGGACTTGTCAGGGATTTCTCCAGACCCCCGCGTCCATCACTTCACAGTGGAGGGATGAATATTGTACTACACCTTCGTTCCACCCTACCCGCAGCCCGCGGAGTGTGGCCATGGGAGAGTGGGGGCTGTCCCGAGTGGGGGCTGTCCCTTCGGCCGCATACAACTTGGAGCTTGGGTTCATATTGCCCAGTCACCTATGGTTTGTGTGGGAAAATGACCCCCACGCACTCGTCTCCCCTTCTCTCTCCCCTCTTCTCTCTCTCCCCCCTCTCTCTCCCTTCTCTTTACCTTATCTATCTCCCCACCGTCTCTCTCTCCCCCTCCCCCTCTTTCTCCCTCTCTCTACCTTCTCTCTCCCCTTCTGTCTTTCTCTCCCCTCTTCTCTCTCCCCCCCTCTCTCCCCCACTCTCTGTACCATCTTTCTTTCCCCTTCTTCTCGCTTCCTCTCTCCCCCACCTCTCTCTCCCCCTCTGTCTCCCTTCTCGCTCTCCCCTTCTCCCTTTCTCTCCCCTCTTCTCTCTCCTACTCTCTTTCCCCTCTTCTCTCTCTCCCCTCTCTCTCCATTCTCTCTCTCCCCCTTCTCTCCCCCTCCTCACTCTCTCCCTCTCTCTCTACCCTTCCCTCTGTCTCTCCCCTCTTCTCTGCACCCCCCTCTGACTCTCCCCCCCTCCCTTCTCTCTCTCGTCACCACACGTCAGCAGCATCCCCTCGACAGTAACACTGTCTGTCCTCAAGACACTTACATTAACTGACCAGATATCTCCATGTCTTTGCCCATGATCAAAACAGAGCGGAAATAGTCATCGGTCAGACAACTAGGAACTTGTATCCATCTGAATCTCTGTTCACCAATTGTTCTGCGGTCCCTACATTTACCGTTGATGTTCGACTTCTATTTAACTCCTGAAACGTTGTATAACTTCCGAGTTGTCAGAATTCAACGCCATTCAATTCAATTCCATTCACGCATTCATTTCCTCGCTTCGCTCGCATCTATGTGCTGTCGGCTTGGTCAGATCATTGCTTTCTAAGTGTGTCAAAAGTGTGAAACATGCTCAATGGTCAAATGAACGAACAACGGAATAAGGAGATTGATACTTGCAGCAGCCTAACATGGCCAGAAACGAAATACACAAAACAATAGAATTGTTGGGAAGAAGCTATCCTGGAACCACGCCCGCACGATTTCATGCTTCGATCGTTAGATTGAAATGAGAGTGTCGCCAGGATGGCGTAGGTCTTTCATGATAGCGGGTGTCTATTCTGAGGCAGTACCTCCCAGAGATCCCCTCGATAATTTGCATTTGTGATGCTGCGGACAGTGTCTGCCATTCTCTGTAAACTCCATCATTTCTGGGCGTTGAAGTTGCGAAATGAGGTCGTAATGCAACACATGTGTCTATTACTCGAGGCAAGATGTGCAAATGACCATCTTTCCTTATCTCTTTGTCTCACGCCCTTTGCATTTTCATCTCTGGCCTTTGTTCAATCATCCGCCAACCAAAACCACCGTCAACCTGCATCCATCAGTCACTTGCCCGGCTTTGGCGAGCCCCACGTCTCTCTCAGATCCTCGCCCCCACCCACGTCTCTCCCAGCTCTCCGTCCCCCGCCCACGTCTCTCCCAGCTCTCCACCCCCGCCCACGTCTCTCCCAGCTCTCCACCCCCGCCCAAGTCTCTCTCTCACCTCCTCGCCCCCGCCCATGTCTCTCCCAGCTCTCCGCCCCCCGCCCACGTCTCTCCCAGCTCTCCGCCCCCTGCCCACGTCTCTCCCAGCTCTCCGCCCCCTGCCCACGTCTCTCCCAGCTCTCCGCCCCCCGACCACGTCTCTCCCAGCTCTACGCCCCCCGCCCACGTCTCTCCCAGCTCTCCGCCCCCTGCCCACGTCTCTCCCAGCTCTCCGCCCCCTGCCCACGTCTCTCCCAGCTCGCATCCCCCCGCCCACGTCTCTCCCAGCGCTCCGCCCCCCGCCCACGTCTCTCCCAGCTCTCCGCCCCCTGCCCACGTCTCTCCCAGCTCTCCGCCCCCCGGCCACGTCTCTCCCAGCTCTCCGCCCTCCGCCCACGTCTCTCCCAGCTCTCCGCCCCCTGCCCACGTCTGTACCAGCTCTCTGCCCCCGCCCACGTCTCTCCCAGCTCCTCGCCCCCGCCCACGTCCCTCCCAGCTCACCGCTCCCCTCCTTCCCAACCAGACCCGAAATGTCGCATATTTATATTACCAGGGATGCGCCCGGAATTACTGCAACACAGTGTCTATGCGAAAGGTAATATCATTTACGAATCATTTGTTTTATAATGAATATTCAAACATCATCAATTTATATCACATCTGTCTGCGAAACAGAAGCTACCTATATAAATTGACCTTGGTGGCCGCCTGCAATCCCAGTGGGCCAATGATGCGATTTGCAAAAGCACACATATTGCTGATTCTGATTAACAATGCCTTGAGCACAACCCACGATGACTAACGGAATACCTTTTAAGGATTTTCTCCAAATACAGATGTCCGTAGACCTTCACATTGAAGACCCTCCTTTGCTCAAGGTTCTCTCGGTACCACCATTCCCTATAAAACATATAAGACAGAGGATTATAGCACAGGACCAGGCCCTTCCACCCTAACTGTCGAACATGATGACAACATAAACCAATCTCGTGTTCCTGAACATGAACATGAACGTGTCCAAAAGCCTCTTCAATGCCACGTTGCCATATGTCTCCACCGTCACCTCTGGCAGTGCGTTCCGGGCTCCCACCACTCTCAGGAGTCATTTGGTTATTGTTTAGAAAACTATGCCCAGTTCTTTGTGAAAAGATTCAGATTGGCGCCCTTATTGCTGTTATGCTTTGCATATGAGCACAGGGGGATATGATCAGTGAATCTACAGGTTTCTACAAAAATGATGCTATGGTTTACAGTCAGGAAATAATTATTGGTTGCGGGATGATATTGATCACTTGGTAAAATGGCTGAACTGGGGCAGGTAGAAGATAATGCTGACAATTGTGTGGTGATGTTTTTTACACAGAGAGTGGTGAATCTGTGGAATTCTCTGCCACAGAAGGTAATTGAGGACAGTTCAATGGCTATATTTAAGAGGGAGTTAGATGTGGCCCTTGTGGCTAAAGGATCAGGGGGTACGGAGAGAAGGCAGGTACGGGATACTGAGTTGGATGATCAGCCATGATCATATTGAATGGCGGTGCAGGTTCGGAGGGCCGAATGGCCTACTCCTGCACCTGTTTTCTATATTTCTATGTTTCTATGTACGTTGGAAGGACACAAAAACTTAGGCCGCTCACAATTTCTAGCCTTGCGTATAGTTATGATAGGTACTGGGAATATGGGGAGGCATTGGAGAGGGTGCAGGCGAGGACAGAATGCTGCCCAGTTTAGAGGTTATGGGTTGTAAGAGGTTTGACGGAGTTGTCTCTTTAAACTGTAACCCAAATCTCACTTTCGCCTGGGACCCACTTGCGCTCTGATTGACAGCTCATAATGGCAGACAGAAAGATTCGTCTCAATGAGCAGTCTTGACTTTATCAAAGAAGTGCGTTAATTCAAGGCCTTAACAGTACATACTGCGAAACACTGAGAGTACCAGGCGTGGATAATGATTCAAAGCATCTACAGATTGTATATATCCGGTGACACAATGGTTACACGCGGATTGTTTATAATAAGGAATCAGTGATCAATGTATCCGGTAATCTTCCTGTATTGACCGCTTCCACCACAGCACAATCATATGTATTCTTCAACAGTGTTATCTTTATTCTTCGAATAACCCGGTGCCATTTCTGCATCCAACATTCAAATATTTATCCCTCGTCAACCAACGTTTTAAACGGTCACTTTGCGAGCGAGTCGATGTATTTCCATAAGTTTACGGTGTCTGTAAATTGCCCGTCGTGTGTAGGGGTCGGTTGCGGATGTACTGTAGCACAGAACAAGTGTGGATGGGTGATCTATGGCGTGGACTCAATGGTAACATTTACATCAGCGGTTCTTAACCTGGTGGTCGGGACCTCCATGGGGATGGGGATCGTTTGGGGCTTTACCGGGGGAACAGGGTCATAAATAACATCCATTTGTTGAGCCCATTTTTAGGAACCTAAGAAAGGTACAAACCACATAAAGCATTTTGTTCGCATATGCGCGTACCGCTGCTTCGTTTACTCATATAATCAACACTCCGCTCCCTCTGAACGTTTTCGATTCTTGACTTATCCCTGCTATTGCACTTGCACAACGATGTCACATTCGCTGTTTTCAAGCTATCATGAACATTGGCAGCGCCAAGAATAACATGAACACGGCTATCAGGTTACCAACGATCGTCTCTCCTCGCCTGATCCGGGGGATCTATCCAAATTTCAACCTGCGATGATATTTGACGCCCCCATAATGAATGTTCACATGTTCTAGTATTTCACTGCCAGCTGTGCTATTTCTCGAATAGTTCTCTTCCCCGCAGTGAGTTCAGGTGGAGGGTATTTCTACGAGGTTCTTTCCATAATCAACCACGTCAAGGATCGCCACATTCTGGCTAGTTATGCTCTTGCTGTAATAAATGTATTAATAGCAATTTGGGATTTCACGTGACCGTATCATTAAATGATCCGTTTGTGATCCATTGTTGTTTCACTTCCCAGTGTATTTTATGATTTCCTGTACTTGCAGAAATAGACAAATGGGTCCAGTGTAGATGAGGACACGTTTGGCAATGATATGGCTGAAGGCCTCTATCCTCTGCTGCACGATGCTATGAATCAACGTTTCTATAACTGTAATACCCACCACCCCCCCCCCCCCCCAGGAAGCGAACTGCATACACACAGCACCCCTTGTTAGAATCGAACCTAAACATCTGGCTTTGTGAGCCAACTGCTCTTGCACCGGGCCGCCAGATTTAACCTTGACCTTGGTTAGAGTGAAATTGGTTATTTGTGACCATACTGTATGTCAGGAAATTACTGTGTCTGAGAAGCGTCCCGACCCGAAACCTCACCTATTTATAGATAGTCACAAAACGCTGGATTAACCCAGCTGATCAGCAGCACCTATTGAGAACACTGATAGGTCACTTTTCGGGTCGGAAACCTTATTCGGTCTGTAGAAGTTCCCAAAATTGTCACCTATCTATGTTGTCGAGAGATGCTGCCTGACCTGGTTAATTTCTGCAACATGTTGTGTCAATCTTCGGTATTAACCATCTACTGTAGTCACTATCTATGTTTCCCAGAGACGCTTCCTGACCCGCAGAGGTACTCCAGCATATTGTGCATTCTTTACGCAAACGAACATCTGCAGGTATTTGGGTTAAAGTTGGTGAGATTCCTTTATTTTCATTCAAACAAAATATATTGAAACAAAATTGGGTACCTTGCAGTCATGACAGAAAATAAAATAACAGAACACACAATAAACAGTTAAACACAAACATCCATCACAGTGAATCTCCAGGCACCTCCTCGTTGTGATGGAAGGCAAAAAGTCTTAAAGTCTTATATCTTACTTCCTTGTACTCCCTCTGCGTTGAGGCGATCCAGGCTTTCGATGTAGGGGCCCCCCGCCGGGTGATGGTATGTCCCTCGGCCGAATCCAAGCACCGCGAACGGGCCGATTCAAACTCCGCGACCAGGGGCGGATGAAGCTGCCACCCTCCAGTCCAATGGACGAAGCTGTTATTGTAGGAGCTCCGGCCAATCGGTCACATACCTGGGACCTGCGAGCTCCCGATGCTGTCGTCCACTGGACCCGCGGCCGAAGTCTCCGGGGCCCCGATGTCGGGCCGCAGCGACAGCGCCACCACAGCCCCGAAGTCGGCCAGCTTCGCGATTTTGAGTCCAGGCTCTGCCTCCGGAGCCTCGAGGTAGGTCCAGTTGGAGGCCGCCAGCTCCACTATTAGGCCTCAGTGCAGACGGCGACGGAGACGGAGATACGACAAAGAAAAGGTCGCTTCCCCTTGAAGGAAGAGGATAAAACAAGTTTCCCCCACCCTGCACATGTACACAACTAAAATCAAACTAAAACATACATCTAACAAGACAAAAGAAAACACAACAAAATAAAAGACATACGGACTGCAGGCGAGCCGTAGCTGCATTGGCAGCGCCGCCCCTTCCGCAGTAAATTACCCGTCACACAATTAGTTGCAGATGTGATTGTAGCAAGATATCTATCCTGATAATTACTACGCTGTGTCACGTATTGTGTTTAACAGACAATGCCATAGTTTTGTAAATACCCCATTATCTGCCTGCGGGTGTTGCACCTGTAGACCAATCCTCGTCATTCTGCCCTCTGATGCTGGGTGGATTTCGCATGGTCTCCCTGCCGCCGCGGGGATTTATATCGTGGCCACAAGATCCCCTCGACTTCCCAACCACGCTATTGGTTGACAGAGTAAATGGCTTCCATGATCCGGCGCTGTTGAGGCCGAGCTGTTGTAGCATCAGTGGTCATTTGTGTGCAATTCAAAGGGATAAGTTGAATATTTAGGAAGGAATTGCAGATGCTTGTTTAAACGGAAGATAGGCAAAAAAAAAGCTGGAGTAACTCAGCGGGACAGGCAGCATCTGTGGAGAGATGGAATGGTTGCGTTTCAGTCCAGACCCTTCTTAAGACAGGATCGCGACCGGAAACGTCACCCATTCCTTCTCACCTGAGATGTTGCCTGTCAGACTGAGTTACTACAGCATTTTGTGTCTACCTTCGGATACATTGAATGGGCGTTGGTCGGTTAAATTGACTGAAGCGGTTATCCTGATGTTCGGCATTGATTTGGAGGTCGAAACGGTAGCTCGCACATTAAGATGCAATAACACAATGTAGAAGAAGACTTACTTTCGAAAGGAATTTTCTGATTCACCGTGACATTACGGACACTTTATTGATTTGAACAACAAAACGAATGGGCTCTTAATCACATATTTAAATTCATCCCTGAAGTTTTTCTATGACACCACATAAATAAAGGTGTTGGTGCAAGCACTCAGGGCCCTCAGCGTGTATCCGGACAGTTCTGCAATTGTAAATGGGTCGTTGTAATCCGACCCTAAAAGATGAACGTCGAGGAAGTTTACGCTCAGTGAAACACACGAAGTTCACCTTCCACAATAGTATGAAGTTACCGGATATGGCCAGCAATAGAATGATGGACTTCCGTCGGTTCTCCACCTCTTGATCTGCGCCGCTCCCGGCTTTGTTGTCCCGTCGGAGACCGCTCCTCACTCTATTGGCGTGTATAATGTGTTTGATTGTCAGGGCGTTGAGTAGAATAATCAGTAAAATAGGTACAACTGGGGTTACAATGGTTTCTATGAGAGAAAATGCTGCCCCTAGAGGTGTGGTGTAGACATCTGATGGTACCTAACAGTACCAAGCCACGTTGTCAATTATGTACAGAGGTGCGAGGTAAATATACACTGGAACATTTTGAATTATATTTAATATATACGTTACTGTTATCACCACAGCCGCAGTTTTCTCAGTGCAATATTTAGCTCGTAAACTCGGATTACAAATAGTGATAAATCGATCGAAGGTGAAAGTCACCGTTAGCCAGACAGAGCAATCAATGGAAATACAATTAAACAAAATACGCAGTTTACAAATGTGAGATAGGTTGAGGAAAGAATACGGATCATAGGCACCTGACATCTCTGAAAGAATTACCTCGAAGATCAGAATCATTACATCAGCTACGGCCATGGATACCAGGTAGCGGGTGATACATTTGGAGAGAGCACACTTTCCCCGGGAGAGAATGACGATTGCAAACAGGTTAGCTGTAGAAAAGAGGAAAATAAAACCAATGACCATCTTTCAATGTTGCAGGAGCATGTTAGTTTGACACATCATCGTTCGAAAGTGAGTGGATTATATGATATTGTATCTCGCATCGAGGTGTTCGGCAGGGGAATGGCCACCCGGACATTCCTCGGTAACAATCATTCAACTAATTTCAGGATGCGCATGTGCATCCAAATAACGCCTCTATTAACCTGACCGGAATTACTTCATAAAGCGTACAATTTTTACCACCGTTTTCCCTCGAAGGAAATTGAGAGCAGTAACGCTGCTTCCTGTTTAGCTCCAGCGTCGCAGAATCGATACTGATTACTGTTATTGTTTGTGTGGAATTTGCACCTTTTACCCGTGTTCACGTTGGCACGCCTGCGTGACTGCTTGTTTGATTCAATGTCTTCCCTGCCTTTCGATGCCTCGCCTTGCCTTCAATGAATTCCATTCAATGCTCTTTGCTTTCAATGCTCATTATTGCCTTCCCATCAATGTCTTCGCTTGATTTCAATGGATTGCATTCAATGTCTTGCCTTATCTTCAATGCCATACCATTAATGACTTGTCTTGCATTTAATGCATTGCATTCGATGCCTCCCCTTGCATTGCCGTCATAGCCTTGCCATCAAATCGTCTCTTTAATGCTTTACCTTTAATACCTTGTCTTTGATTGATTGATTGATTGATTGATTGATTGATTGATTGATTAATTGATTGATTGGCTGATTGATTGATTGATTGACTGACTGACTGACTGATTGATTGATTGATTGATTGATTGATTGATTGATTGATTGATTGATTGATTGATTGATTGATTGATTGATTGATTGATTGATTGATTGATTGATTGATTGATTGATTGATTGATTGATTGATTGATTGATTGATTGATTGATTGATTGATTGATTGATTGATTGATTGATTGATTGATTGATACGGCATGGTCACAGTTCCCCGGCACACCTAGGCCGTCCGATCATTTATAACCCGTCCATACCAGTCCCATAGCAGTGGAAGAAATTACAGAATCCAGTTTACCGTAAAACCAGGACGGGTTGAGCTCCAGGATCTTTCGGATGCGGGAGAAACTAGACCTGATGGATGAATCAACGATGTCCCGAGGAAAATGCACAAACTCCACCCGGAAACGTTGGAGGTCAGGATCAAACCGGGGTCACTGATGCTGTGAAACAGAAGCACGAGCTTTTGTCCTTGGATGGAGCTTCGATGTCCTTCTACTTTGAAATACTGCTGGCTGGTCGGATACTCATAAGTTGTCTGCAGTGAATCGGCCTCTGGCAGAAACTTTAGGGAAATTGAGAAGTGCATGTGTAAACGAACATCAGCCTATGAATCCAATTGCAGTTGGTCACGACACACGCTAGATGGGCAGAACCTGTCGCCTTCTATATCGGAGGGTTTGTATTCGTCCAACTCGATATCAGCCCGCTTAGATTTGGCGATGGAGACTTATCACAGTCCTGGTTTTGTGAAGAGCGCCAATGGACACATAAGCATCTGCACCAGCTGCACATTGATAACACACAACATCTACGGGCAAATATAAATTACTGGGCGACCAATAGAACCGGTGAATATGAGGCCATTAGCAGATACCCCTTGGCAGGGGGTCGTCTATATCTCCTTGAGAGGGACATGGATAGATTAATTGCTCATGTCTCATAACACGATGATAGCCATTTCCGATCACAGGACATAGAACACTTGTATAATATAGAACATAGAACGCCAGCAGAGACCAACCCGGTCTGTGTGAATCTTACACGTTCTGCATGTGCCCGCATCAGCTTCCTCCAGGTGTTACCGATTCTTCCCTGATCCGGAAAACCTGCGGGTTTGTAGGTAATTTCGACCCGTACACATTGTCCCTCGCGCGCAAGGAGCGAATGAGACACTGGGTTAACATATAAATAAACGTGCTTGTCTACATGGCACTGGATTTACCGGCCATAGATTAAAGCGATTGTGTATTTTAGATGTCCGGTGTCAATCATTGTTTCAGTCACCCAAGCAACAAGTACTAGCACGTCGATTTTTAACAGTAAGGCAGAGACGGCGAAATATCAGCAGACAATTATAAAACGCTTACCAGGAACACCAATGGTGACAAGGATGGTGCACAACACGTGTTCTAACTGGTTGACGACCGGCCCGTACATGACCAGGGATAATTCACGTTTCCTACCCATGGTATGACAGGTCGCTTGCTTTTAAAGATGACATGCTTTTAACGACTCGTTAAGTTGCTTTTAACATATTCTCCAGAGAAACCCTGTGTTGCCTAATCAAGGCAAATGAATTGAGATTAGTGTCAGTCAAATAAAGTTAGCAACATGACGTCTGCTACTTCTAATTATGGAATTGCTTAATACCTGCCAGCAGGGTTGGTTAATCTCTAAAATGGGGAATATATGATAGAATATAGAGATAATTGTAAATAATGATTGGTATTCTACACACTTCCATTTCTATTTGCATTCTCAGTTCCTTGCAGCAAAGTAACGTTTGTTGCCGATAATCACCAGCACCAAGCCAAGTTGTTAATTGTGTATAGCGGTACGAGGACAATTTACACTGGAATGTACACGTTAATTTATTAAAGCTTTATTTCAGACACAGGTCCATATAACACATCAAACAGTACAAAGAATTACAAAGATACATTAAAAAATTGCATATTAGCCTAAAATATATATAAGGTATTGCACCAATGCCGTCTTAGCCTAGAAGTGAATCTATAGCAGCTTGTCAGAGGGCTGGCTAGGGCTTCAATTATGTGGTTCTCTGACTTGTCCAGGCGACACATAAAACTAAACATCAGCTGTCTTAAGAGTGCCTCACAGGTTGGCACTCTAGTAGACACAAACAATTGACTGGCACTTTGCCACCTAGGGACACGAAGTAGCAACCTCATTGCATCATTGTATGCTACCTTAAGCTTCTGCATGCTCTTTTTCTTATAATTAGACCACAGTTAATGCTATCACCAAAAGCCGCAGTTTTCTCAGTGCAATATTTTGCTCGTAAAGTCTAATTACAAATAGTGATAAATCGATCGAAGGTGAAATACACCGTTAGCCAGACAGAGCAATCAATGGAAATGTAATTAAACACAATACGAAGGTTACAAATATGAGATAGGTTGAGGAACGTGCACGGAAAATATGCAGCTGATATTTCAGAGAGAAATACCTAAAAAATAAGAACATTATATCAGCGACGCCCATGGATACCAGGTAGAGGGTGATTGATTGATTGATTGATTGATTGATTGATTGATTGATTGATTTGTTGATTGATTGATTGATTGATTGATTGATTGATTGATTGATTGATTGATTGATTGATTGATTGATTGATTGATTGATTGATTGATTGATTGATTGATTGATTGATTGATTGATTGATTGATTGATTGATTGATTGGCCGATCATGATAACAGTCCCCGGCCCACCAACACTTGCCGATCATTGGTCACCCGTTCATACCAATTCTCTTTGTTTTGAACAATCGCATCCACATCCTGCACAGCAGAATAAATTGCAGATTCCAGTTTATCTTCAAACCAATTCTGGTTGTAGGAGGGAGGGTAAAGCAGTGGATGTTGTCTATATGGACTTTAGTAAGGCCTTTGACAAGATTCCTCATGGAAGGTTGGTTAAGAAGGTTCAACTGTTGGGTATAAATGCAGGAATAGCAAGATGGATTCAACAGTGGCTGAATGGGAGAAGCCAGAGGGTAATGGTGGATGGTTGTTTGTCGGGTTGGACGCAGGTGACTAGTGGGGTGCTTCAGGGATCTGTGTTGGGTCCTTTGTTGTTTGTCATGTACATCAATAATCTGGATGAAGGTGTGGTAAATTGGATTAGTAAATATGCAGATGATACCAAGATAGGGGGTGTTGTGGATAATGAAGTAGATTTCCAAAGTCTACATAGTGATTTAGGCCATTTGGAAGAATGGGCTGAAAGATGGCAGATGGAGTTTTTTTTTTAATTAAATATTTATATTATTTTATACAATTTTTTAACAAAACAGAACAAAACAAAAAAAGAGTAAGAAAATAAAGCAAAAATTTAAAAAAAAGCCGCCAGACATAACAGTATTGGTACAATCCACATGGTGCTACACAGTCAGGCATTGCAAGAGCAGAAGTAAAGGTCACAGGACTACATCACTGAAGATAATATGAAATTATAAAATTATTGGTCTTTGAGATGGTTGATAAATGGTCCCC
The DNA here is from genome assembly GCF_010909765.2 of Amblyraja radiata. Lineage (NCBI taxonomy): Eukaryota > Metazoa > Chordata > Chondrichthyes > Rajiformes > Rajidae > Amblyraja > Amblyraja radiata. Next base: position 233,837 of record NW_022630152.1, read on the forward strand.
AAACACTTAAAAAGTTGTTTGGTACCTTGGAGTTGTAGAAGCGTATCATTTCCATCTGTATGATTATTATCATTTCATTGAGCCATTTTTCGAAGCAAGGGGGTGTGGATGATTTCCAGTCTGTTAGGATCATTTTTTGGCTGCCAGCATACCACGCATCAGCGCTTGTTGTTCTTCAGATGTGAAGTACAAAGCAGTCTCTGAGCATCCAAAAAGTGCCAGTTCTGGATCAGGGAGAATATGTTTTCCATAGACCCCAGAAAACCACTTAAATATTTCAGACCAGTATCTTTGTATATGAGGACAGAGCCAGAAAATGTGTGTTAAAGAACCATCTGCAACTTTGCATCTGTCACATAATGGAGAAATAGCAGGGTAGATTCGATGTAATTTGGTCTTTGAGTAATGGAGTCTATGGATGACTTTAAACTGGATCAGTTTATACCTGACATTGATCGAACAAGTTTGGATTCTGGTCAGACCTTCATTCCAAATGTCGTCAGACACCTCGAAATTCAGCTCAGTAGACCAGGCTTCTTTCAGATGGTTAGTGGATACAGAGGTGGTAAATAGATGCACAATGCGAGATATTAGATGTTTGGAGTCCGGAGGAAGCTGCAGGAGCTCATAGAGTGGGCAACTGTCAGGCATGGTTTGAAAATTTGGAATTTGATCTTTAACTTAGTGCCTAATTTGGAGATAGCGAAAAAAATGACAGTTGGAAAGGTTAAATTTTGATTTCAGCTGAACGAAGCAAACCTTTTGTCAATATATAGATATCTGAGGGTCGCAAGGCCCTTGTCCCTCCAGACAGCAAACACCCCATCCGTCTGAGATGGCAAAAAGGAGTGGTTGTGACATATGGGGGTGTAAATAGAGACATTTGTCAATGTACTGAAACTGCTTATCTGATTTAAAATTCGATTAGAATTTCTTAAAATAAAGTTCTCACCAACCAACTTATGTGGGGATTCTGTTTTGGAAAAAAGCAAAGTACAGAGGGAGGATTATTATTATTATTCAAAGGTTCATCTGGGAATCCCCATTGCCAGTAAATCAGAGCTCTAGCATTGGCTGCCCAATAGTAGTGCCTAAATATAGGAAGGCCCATGCCTCCCTCATTTTTTGGCTTTTGAAGATGCGCCTTTGATATACGGTGGGCTTTGTAGCCCCAAATGAATGGAAGGATAATGGAGTCCAGTTTTTAAAAAAATGATGAAGTAAGAAAAATTGGAATATTTTGGAATATATATAAGAATCTAGGAAGAGACGCCATCTTGATAGCGTTAATACGCTCCACTATAGACAAGGGTAAAATCCTCCATTTCTCTATGTTCAGTTTTAACTTTGTAATCATATCAGCGTAGTTGAGTTTGAATATAAGTTTGGGGTTTAGGGGTATTTTGAGTAATAGATATGTAAAATGGTCATATACTATCTTAAATGGTAGAGCCTCAAGGAAATCTGAATATATATTGTCTGATAAAGGCATAAACTCGCTCTTACTCCAGTTGACTGTGTATCCAGAAAGCTTGCCAAATGATTTAATAAAATCTAACAAGGGAAGAACAGAGGCTTCTGGATAGGAGAGATATAGTAATGTGCCATCGGCGTAAAGCCCCACACGACTTTCCACGTTCCCCATGATGTTTGGGTGACGCCTGATACCTATTGCGAGAGGCTCCAGAGCAATATCAAAGAGTAAGGAGGACAGAGGATCTCCCTGTCTGACCCCACGTTGTAAGTCAAAAGGTCCAGATTTATCATTATTATTGAGGATGGATGATGTCGGACAAAGATACACCATTTTGACCCACGCAATAAAAGATTCCCCAAACCCAAATCTTTTAAGTGCCTCGAACATATAGGGCCACTCTATCTGATCGAACGCTTTTTCGGCGTCTAAGGATATGATGGACGCTCTGGAATCCCCCCTCTTGGTGGAGCTATATAGATTATTCAGGAGTCGACGCACATTGCAAAACGAAAATCTACCTGGAATAAACCCTGTTTGATCAGGGTGTATAATTGATGAAATATGCTTCCCCAGTCTATTAGCTAGTATTTTTGTGATAGCCTTTTGATCAAAGTTGAGGAGAGCAATAGGCCTGTAGCTGCCAGGTTCCGTTTTATCCTTGTCTTTTTTTAACAGGATACATATATTTGCCTCGTACAGGGACTTCGGAAACCTGTTATTCTTAATCGAATCATTGATCATCCTAATTGGGAGTGGGACAAGCGACTTATGAAATGCCTTATAGAATTCGCAACCAAATCCATCCGGTCCAGCCGCTTTGCCGGAGGGAAAAGATTTAATAGCCTCAACTAGCTCGCTTTCTTAGAAATTTGAATCCAGTTCTAGCCTGGCTGATTCATCTAGTTTTGGCAAACTGAGGGAGTCAAAGAAACCTGCAAAATCTGCATTAGTGGCCCGCGTTTTAGCAGTATATAATTCTGAATAAAATACTTTGAAGCGGTTGTTTATTTATTTAGGATCGGTAAGCAAATCACCCGTTTTGGATTTGATTTTATGGATTGCACGACTCGCCTGTTCCCCTTTTAATTGTCTGGCCAGTAGCCTCTCTGGTTTATCGCCCAACTCAAAGTGTCTCTGTCTGAGCTTGAGTAGAAGCTTGCCAACATTTTCACTAAGAATACGAATATATTCATATTTTAAATTCAAGATTTTGTTGTAATCCTCTTGTAAGAGAGAGTTCCTGTAAGTCTGTTCAAGATTTAGAAGTGCATTTTCAATTTCTACCAATTGATGACGCTGTTCCCTTTTTTTGGAGACTTCAAAGGATATTATATGACCTCTTATTACTACCTTAAGGGTCTCCCAGGTTGCGGGTGGAGAGCCTGTCAAGATATGGGTCAAGGTAACAATTAAAATTTCCGCCCATTATCAAATTGGTGGTATTGAGGTCTGGAATTAAAGAAAACATTTGGCGGAAATAATTTGGATCATCAATGTTTGGACCGTATATATTCAGTAGTGTGACAGGAAGTGAATTGATATGTCCAGTAATCATAATATATCTGCCATTTGGGTCTGTAACCATTGAAACAAGTTGAAATGGGATATTCTTACGAAAATAATATCCCACGTCTCTGCTCCTTTACCTCAGCTCTAGCCTTGGATGTAAAAGGTGACTGATAAACTTGAGAGATCCAATTAGCTCTCAATCGCCTCTGCTCTGTAGCTTTGATGTGGGTTTCTTGGAGAAATATTATGTCTGAAGTCAAACATTTCAAATGCGCAAACACTTTACCCCGCTTAATTGGATGGCCAAGGCCACATACATTCCATGAGACCAACGTTATCTTACTCATATCGTCCTGTTTTACATTGTTAAGTCCTGACATATTCAGCTAAGAGAAGAAAAAAAGTCACACCATGGTGAAATGAAACAATATAAAAAATAAAAAGTCTGGCAGCTCTGGAAAACATTGAACATTAACGAACCCCGACCCCCTCCCCAAAAACACTTCCCCAAACAAAGCGTTACCTTCCCCCTCATTGTTTACCGAGGGCCGCCGGGCGTATGGCAAGTAAAATTGCCTCCCAGGCCCACTACCTAACCAGTCTATGAACATATAAACCAGCTAAGGCAAGCCAAGGGCTCCTCCGCTCATTCAAATAACGTTGAAAATGTCAAATTATACCGTCTTTAGGTGTGTTGAAGCAAACTGTTCTTTAATGCTCTCAGCGAATATTTCCTCTGTCCAGCAGGGTCATCCTGTCTGTTCATTTCCAGCGTTGCGTCTCAGGAGCCCTTCCACAAATGTCTTTGCATCTCCAGGGGAAGTGAAGACCTTCAGTTGCCCGTTGTGTTGAAGCTGGAGTTTGGCTGGGAAGCGCAGGCTGTATTTCACCTCCATCTCCCGCAGGGTCTGCATGACCTTGTGAACCCACGTCGCTGCTCCATTACCTCAGCTGTGTAATCCGGGAAGATAAAGACTCGCCGTCCATTGTACTCCAGAGTCTGTTCAATTCAATTCAATTCAATTCAATTCAACTTTAATGTCATTGCACAAATACTGAGTATGGGTACAACGAAATGCAGTTTTGCGTCAGTCCGTAGTAGTGCAATATAGAAATTTTTTTTAAAAGAGGATACAGAACAATAGAAAATGCAAAATAATTAAACAATGGGGACGGAGGGACCGGAGGAATCTATCGGCGGGACTCCGAGTTCAGCAATGCGATGGTATGATTGTAGAAGCTGTTCCTCATCCTACTGGTACGAGACCTGAGGCTCCTGTACCGCCTCCCTGATGGGAGGAGGGCAAACAGTCCATGATTGGGGTGGGAGGGGTCTTTAATGATCTTCCCAGCTCGTTTCAGACACCGTTTTCGGTGGAGGGCATCCATGGCAGGGAGCGGGGCGCCGATGATGTGCTGCGCGGTTTTCACCACCCGTTGTAGTGCCTTCCTGTCCGCAACAGTGCAGCTGCTGTACCATACCGTGAAGCAGGCGGTCAGGATGCTCTCGATGGTACACCTGTAGAAGTTGGTCAGGATCTGGGGGGACAGGTGGGCTTTCTTGAGCCTCCTCAGGAAGTAAAGGCGTTGCTGTGCCTTTTTGACCAGCTTGGAGGTGTTGAGGGACCAGGACAAATCCTCCGAGATGTGTACCCCGAGGAATTTGTAGCTGGAGACGCGCTCCACCTCAGTCCCGTTTATGTGGATGGGGGTATGTCTGCCCCCTCTGACCTTCCTGAAGTCGACAATAAGTTCCTTCGTCTTCTTGGAGTTGAGGACGAGGTTATTATTGGCACACCAGGTTGTCAGGTGCTGGACCTCCTCTCGGTAGGCTGACTCATCGTTGTCACTGATCAGTCCTACCACCGTGGTGTCGTCAGCGAACTTAATGATGGCGTTGGATCCGTACTTAGGGATGCAGTCGTGGGTGAAGAGGGAGTAGAGGAGAGGGCTGAGCACACAGCCCTGTGGCACGCCGGTGTTCAGTGTTATAGTGGTGGAGTTGAGGTTGTTGACCCTAACAGACTGTGGTCTGTTGGTGAGGAAATCCAGTGTCCAGTTGCAGAGGGAGGTGGAGATGCCAAGCCCGCTGAGTTTGGTGATCAAGCTGGCGGGGATGACAGTGTTGAAAGCGGAGCTGAAATCAATGAACAGCAACCTGATGTAGGAGTTGTTGTTGTCCAGGTGGGTCAGGGCAGAGTGTAGGGCCGCCGCTATGGCATCCTCTGTAGACCTGTTGGCCCGGTAGGCAAACTGATGGGGGTCCAGTGTGGGGGGGAGGCTGGCTTTGAGTATTATCATATATATATATATATCATATATATATTATCATATATTTCTCATGAAAGAAATGGACCCTGGCGATGAGTGTGCGAGGCCTGGCTACCTCCGCAGGTTTCGGCTGTTGGGTGCGGTGTGTACGGTCAATGATAAGTGGTTTTTGGAAGTGTGTCTCACCCAGCAGTTTTGGGATGAGGGCGGTGATAAACTCTGTTGGTTTCCCCTTCTCTTCCCCTGGAATACCCACGATTTTAATGTTATTTCGACGCGAACGGCCCTCTAGGTCGTTGATTTTTGCTCGCAGGAGGGTGTTTTCCCTTTGTATTTTGCTTATGTTTTTCTCCATTAGCGTCAGGCGGGCGTCATGCTCTCCAGCTATCTGATCCATGGAATCCATTCGGACCGTCAAGGCATTTTGTGAGGACTGAAGAGATGCAAACTTGGTTTCAAATTGGTCAAAGCCATCGTTGATGGCCTTTAAAATCGCATCCGACATCTCTCTCAGCATTGCACCTGTTGGTGCGGAATGATCACTTGCTTCTCCATTAGAGTCACAGTCTTCACCTTTGTTATCCAAGGTTGCTAGCGATTTTTGTTTAGCTCTTCCCTTGCGTGTGTCTGGCATTTGCATGGTTTTTTATGCAGGTCTGCACCACGCTGAGTTGGATAAACAGACTGTGAAAAGTTCTGAGAGCGACCTTGACTCAAAGACGGTAATTTTAAACAATTTAAACTGAACGGAGGGGAGGGGAGCTCTTGAAAACACGTCTTACTCCATCGCTGTACACTAGCGCCCTTTCTCAGCTTTCTTCCCCGATCGGGCTGACTCTTCTCGGTTGGGCTGAAGACTCAGCCTCTGTCGGTGGCTCTCTGGACCTGTCCGTGGCCTACACGGTACAAGGCCCTCACCCAACGTTGTGGCTTCTACTGGGGCTGGCCGTGGGCTACACGGTCCTCTTTTGTCGGTTGCTTTTCCAGACCTGTCCGTGGCCTTCACGGTACTAGGCCCCCACCCGACGTCTGTGGCTGATGCTTGAGCTTGGCTGTGGGCTGCACAGTCCTGGATAGATTCCAGGTAAGCTGACACCGTGCTTGGTGACCCTTACTGCCCCTGCTTGTTTTCCTAGCTCTTCCCTGAGCTGTTGCTTCCCGTTCCAACCTTTTTTTCTTTTGACTTGGTGCTGTTCCACTTGTTTCCAAATACTACTTCTATTTTTAACTTTGTTTTTGATTCTTCTTGCTGGCCTTGTTCTTATCTTCGTTCTTTTATCCTCGTCGCCAATTGTTGTGTATTCGGATGCTTTAAACAACTTGAAATAAGGCTCGGACACGGAAGTGATCTTACAAGCTTCTTTACTGCAGGACGCCACCTTGAGTCTCCCTTGAGTCTCCCGTGCATATGCGTACTTGCAGAAGACACCACAAGACAACAATTACTTATGCTAATTATCCCATACCAAAAAAGGGCTACGATACCAAAATATCGATATCATGCTAAGGATTAATAAGGCATTGGTCATGCCGCATTTAGAGTATTGTGAGCAGATCTGTGTGCCATATCTGAGGAAGGAAGTGTTGGCAGTGGAGAGGGTCTAGAGGAGGTTTACTAGAATGTTCCCAGGAATGATCGGGTTAACATGAGCATTTGAAGGCACTGAGCTTGCACACGCATTAGTTTAAAAGCCTGAAGGGGTCCCTCATTGAAACTTGCAAAATAGTGAACGGCATGGATATAGTGGATGTGTCGAGGATGTTTCCAGCTGTGGGGGAATCTAGGACCAAAGTCCACAGCCTCAGAATTAAAGGACATAAAGGTCGAAGAAATGAGATAAGGGTGGGTTGTGTAGAGTGTTAGTGAATCTGGGGAATTCGTGGCCACACTTGGCTTTGGAGGCCGTCATCATATATATTTTAAGGCTGGGATTGACAGATTTTCTGATTAATAAGAGTGCCATGAGTTATGGGGCGAAGGAAAGATAGACCATCCATGATTAAATAGAGGAGTAGTCGATGGGCCGAATGGCTCTACTCTTCTTCTAGAACGTATGGACAAATTACTAAAACCGTCAGACTTAATTTTAAAACCACGGTACCCCATGAGTCAGTGAATCCGGTAATGACCTCGGCGGAAGTTAAACAGAAAATGATCGAGTAACTCTGCTTGTCAGGCGGGATCTCACGATAAAAATGATAAATGATGATTCGGGTAGAGACCGTTTATCCTGATGTAGTTCCTCGCAGAATTGTGGTCATTACTAGTTTGTGAATTGCATATTCAATATATTTGCTTCAGAGTCAGAAATGTTTGTGCAATGAAATGAGACACGTTGCAGAATGAAATAATCCGTTCACTTTCGTACATAGAAATGCCCAACTAAGGTCCTCCTTGAACATTCAATGTTGCTAAATGTATGTTCGTACATTCTACAGGTAACCTGTTGGCAATCGTCATTCTCTCCCGGGGAAAGTGTGGCCTCTCCAAATGTATCACCATCTAACTGGTATCCATGGCCGTAGCTGATCTAATGGTTCTGAACTTCGAGGTAATTCTCTACGAGATGATGATGGCTATTTTCCCTATTCATTCCTGAATTTGTAGTCTGAACATGGTGAATATTATGACTTCCATTGATTGCTCTGTCTGGCTAACTGTAGCTTTCACCTTCGATCGATTTGTCACCATTTGTAATCTGAAGATACGTTCAAAATATTGCACAGAGAAAACGGCGGCTTTAGTGATAGCAGCGACGTGTATCTTAAGTTTTATTCAAAATGTCCCGGTGTATTTTGCCTATTAACCTCGAGAAATAATTGACAACGTACCTTGGTCCTGTGCCCTAATCGCAGATTTCTTTACCTTACCGGTATGGTTAGTATTTTGGTCGGTCGAACCCATTCTAACCCCAATTGTGCCATTTCTACTGATCATCCTCCTCAACGCTCTGACTGTCAGGCACATTATCCAGGCCAACAGAGTGAGGAGCGGTCTCCGCGGGAGCAACACTGACGAAAGTGTCGCAGATCAAGAGGTGGAGAACAGGAGGAAGTCCAGTATTCGACTGCTGGCCATATCTGGTAGCTTCGTACTATTGTGGATGGTTACCTTCGTGTGTTTTGCATGTGTCTACTTCATGGACGTTCAGCTTCTCGCAACAGATTACAAAGACCCATTTACAATTGCAGAACAGACCGGGTATATGATCAGGTGTCTGAGCGCTTGCACCAACACGTTTATTTATGGAGTGTCGCAGAACAAATTCAGGGAAGAATTTAAAACTGTAATTAAAAATAATGTCGTTTTATTTTCTAATTCAATAAAGTGTCTTTAATTTCTCAGTGAATCTGTGAACTGGGTCCCTTAATTTGAGGAAGGACATTCTTGTTATTGAGGGAGTGCAGCGCAGGTTTACAAGGTTAATTCCCGGGATGGCGGAACTCTCATATGCTGAGAGAATGGATCAGCTGGGCTTGTACACTCTGGAGTTTAGAAGGATGAGAGGGTATCCTATTGAAACATATAAGATTGTTAAGGGCTTGGACACACTAGAGGAGAGAACACATGTTCCCGATGTTGGGGGAGTCCAGAAACAGGGGCCACAGTTTAAGAATACGGAGTAAGCCATTTAGAACAGAGAGTTGTGAGTATGTGGAATTCTCCGCCTCAGAGGGCGGTGGAGGCAGGATCTCTGGATACTTTCAAGAGAGAGAGCTAGATAGGGCTCTTAAAAATAGCGGAGCCAGGGGATATGGGGAGAAGGCAGGAACGGGGTACTGGTTGGGGATGATCAGCCATGATCACTTTGAATGGCGGTGTTGGCTCGAAGGGCCAAATGGCCTACTCCTGCGCCTATTGTCTATTGTCTATTGTCTATTGGTATTGAAGTGTCTTTGTCTTCCATGTTTAATTACTGCAACTTTCGTTCCGAGAATGTGATCTCATCATTGAGTCTATGCCGGCTGCGAGAGCAAACACTTCAGTTCTATTCCGTCCCATACCTATATCCAATTCATCCTCTTACATGACAAGGAAATGCCCACTTAGCATCATATCACAGACGTCATTTACTCTGCCAACCAATTGCGTCATTGGGACGTGCGATAAAACTGGTGCCCGAGTGAGACCTGTGCTCTGTTCATGAAGGAACAGCAGATACTGGTTTAAGTAGCAATGAGAGACACAAGATTCTGGAGTAACACAGCGGAACAGGCAGCATCTCTGGAGCATGGCTGTCCCGCTGCGGTACTCCATCATCTTGTGTCTATCCAGAGAACTCACTGTGGTGGAATTACGTTACGTGGGGAATCTTTACAGATTTCATCAGAGGTCAGGATGGGAAGGAGTCTGCATGCGCATTAGCTACTGGTAGATAAGGCCCTTTGCTCAATAATGGCATTATTTATCCAACAATATGCAACAGCAATTATGAATTCTTGTTAGGATTGCATGTAAAACTCATGATAAATCTGGGGAAGTTAAAATATTTTACCTTTGGGGTGGAGGTACAAGGAATGAAGACTACAAGTATAGATTTATTACTGCATTATTTGAAAACAATAAAATCCTCATTTATCCATTGTGTCACCGGTTATAAAAAGCCTGTCGGCAGTGTGAGTCATTGAAACATTCTGGATTCTCTCACAGTATTACGCATTATATAATGTTAATGTCTAGAATAAAAGGACATAGAAACATAGACACATAGAAAATAGGTGCAGTAGGCCATTCGGCCCTTCGAGCCTGCACCGCCATTCAATATGATCATGGCTGATCATCCAACTGAGTATCCCTCACCTGCCTTCTCTCCATACCCCCTGATCCCTTTAGCCACAAGGGCCACATCTAACTCCCTCTTAAATATAGCCAATTTTACTTCGGAGTCACGTGAGTGACTACGTGAAGAACCCGCTCAGTGCGCAGGCGCGGCATTACGCCAGCAGTGCTACAGCGGCAGCGGGAGTTAGTCTCTCCCGCAACAGATGAAACGGACCGTCAGGTGAGTACCCTGAGGTCGGGTTTTCTTTTACAGGGTAGGCCCCTTTTTCTGCTTGTGTTTTACAGGCAGAGAAAAAGGCTCTGGAACAAAACTGTCCCCCGTTCGAGGAGGAACGTTTTCCGTCGGGGGGAAGGGGGGCAGCAACAGGCGGTAGGAGCGACCCGGTGTTCCGTAATTCCCCGACACCGTGCCGAGGCCAGCCCGATAGCGGGCTGGATGTATAGCCACCCGAAGAGGCATCCGGCAGGTGTTCCCGATTTGGGACGGGACGTCTCTCCACCCGCACGGGGGGAGAGAGAGCCGCCTGAGCCGCTGGAGCGGCTCTCGGTGCAGGTGCCTGCGAGACGCGCTGCTTGAGGGGCGCTCTCGCTTCTACAAAGCACAAAAGCTCCAGAAGAAGGCGGTAGGAACATTTACCGGGCGCACCTCTATCCCCACACCGCGCCGAGGCCATTCCCGCTAGTGCCTGAGCTGCGGGCTGGATGTTGAGCCATCCGAAGAGGCATCCGGCCGGTGGCTTCCGACTTGTCGGAGGGGACGTCTCTCCACCCGCATGGGAGAGAGACAGCCGCCTGAGCCGCTGGAGCGGCTCCTGGAGCAGGAGCTCCTGCGAGACACGCTACGGGAGTGGCAGTCTCGCTGGAGGGTTCAGGCATACCCTCCACAGTGCCTAGGCACTGCCCATCGCTTCCTCCTTAGTGTGGTTAGCTTTGGGGTGACCAGTGGCTGGGCTGGTCATGAAGAGGGGTCACTGGCTGAACAAAATCGGGAGTATGCTTGAGGTACACGATCAGGAAGAGCTGCTGGATGTGGCCGCTATGTGGCTCCACCACTAGCGAGATGGCTTTTCAGTCTCAACTGATGGCCAGCTTACTACCTGTCTTTTCCAAAAAACCTCTCCAAGACAGGTAGCCATGAGGCGTTGGTTTTATCACGGCTCCCCTAAATTGCATTTACTCAAAGTGCCCACCATTATTGGGGGATACATTGAGCAGCGCATTTAACCTAAATATTTTAAAAATGCATTTGGTACCCTGACGTCGGCTATCATGTCCACCACACTAAACCAGACAGCAGTACCTCAACGTGTCCACCAGGTGCGTCTAACTCATGGTACTGGTGAAAGCTCGGGGCCTGCATGCCAAACCCGTAGCATTTTAGGCCACGGCCCAGAGCAGGCCCCAGGGAAAATGCGCCACCCCCCAACAAACATCGTCCCTACAAGAACAAGGAACCAGAACCCGAAGAAAACAACAATGAAGACAGATAAGTATGGATCCTACCATCACATAAAGGTTAAGGGTTGTACTAACAAGGGGTGGGTGAATCACGCCTGGTTAGGAAGCTATCACTCTTGTTAGTTGTATACAAAAAAACAAATACAAGGGGAATAGAATTAATATCTTGCCACCAATTCAGCAAGCACCCCAAGGGGTCTACCCTCCCACGATGGTGAATGTCGCACCATCGTTGATAAACCACTTGAGTATTTCACCAGGTATACCCATTCATGGGATTTGTAACTACTACCATGGATCCAAAGATACTTTATGGTAGACATCGACCTTAAAGATGCACACTATTCAGTACCTTCTCATATAAGTTTCGGATATACCGCAATTACCTGGATGGAGTAACCATGATGAGCGTTGCGGCATTTAAGTCAAAGTTATCCAGAATCAACTAGCCCTGACACGTAGAAACATTCCGTCATGGCATGTCCATATATTAACGACAAACTATCCTTGGATACAGCTTTAGCTGCATCGCTTCTCGGCCTTTTTGGCTAAGATCAAGTGTAGTATCTGTTCTTATCAGTTTAATAATCTGATACGTCCCTTATCTAGGGACCATATATTAAATTGAAATTTGGAACAGGGAGATGGAATAGGGGCTTGCTCCGTCCACTCCACGCATCGACCCAGTATTGCAGTGCCTCTGGGAACGGTGCACAAAATATATATCCAGATATTTACGTTGAACATCCACAACTTTGTTATCTGGTATTCATTAAGACTATCAGTCATGGTGCATTAACCACCAATCAACTACGTGGCAAAGTAATTGGGATATAGCAGCATTACCAGCTACGGAACTTTGTACCTTTCCTATGAGCTGAGATACTAGTGTTCAAAACTGTAAAGGCGTGATTACTGACACACTGTAAGCTTTACTGTGAGTTTAATATAGCACATGGCACACACGTCCCAGCACTGACTGCATCCAGCCTTCAGACGTACTGGAACCTAGTGGGAGGAACAAAGGGAGGATACTACAGTTACACTAATATGATGGGGCGTGGTTAGTGGTGATGAGGTAACTACATTATAGGTTGCATGCATAACCCATCTACATCCTTTCCCTTACAATTCAAACAAGTTACTATAGTAGCAGGTTTATTATACAGTACCTGCAAAGCTAAGCATATTCTCCGTAGCGAGCCGGAGGTTTTACAATCCGACCCGAGCGAGTGCGCACAGCACCTTCACCCTCCCCGCCCGAAAGAATAGGAGGAGGGACAGGAACAGAAACAGGAGGGGGAGAGAAGATGGGTGGGGAACCCAGCTTGAAGGGGGAACGGAGAGGCACAGGTGAGCCAGGTGAGAATGAAGGGGTAGAACGAGCTGAAGTTGGAGAGAGAGAAGACCTTGCAGGAGACAGCAGAGCCTGGGGAGCAAACCCGGGAGGAGCAGGGGGGCTACCCGAGGCAAAAGGACCGACCGTGGCATACAGGGAGCAGATGGTACGTTAGTGGAGGAAGGCTCGACACGCGATGGAGGGGTATACGGAATCGCAGGAGGTGGTTTGGGCTCGTTAACCGCCAACAGGTGCTGGCGGCTGCGTCGGTATACAGTCCCTTCGAAATCCACGAGGTAGGACCGTGGCGCGCTGTCAAACCCGACGACGGTGGCAAGTCGGGAGTAGCCGGTGGGCGTCTGCAAACGGACGACCTGTCCAGGCATCAGTGGCGAAAGAGGGCGGCAGGATTTATCATGCGATCGTCGCTGGATCTCGTGCTTCTGGGCAATACGTTTCTGGACATCAGCAGGCTGCAGGACTTTAGGCATCAGGGACTGCTGGGCAATAGGCATCGGAGGGCGGACAACTCGGGACATGAGTCGCTGGGCAGGGGATCCCATGTTACTGTCTCTGGAAATGTTCCGAAGGTTCAGGAGACCCTGATAGAAATCCCCGTTCGAGAGGCGGGTTTGTTCAAGCAGGTGCTTAGCGCTGCGGACCGCCCGTTCGGCCAGACCATTGCTTTGAGGGTACTCCGGGCTGCTAGTGGCAAACGCTCGAAACTCGGCGCTGGTGAACTGGCGACCGTTGTCTGTCTGCAGCCGGACAGGGGAACCAAACGTGGCAAAGTGGCGGCGAAGCTTGCTGATCACCATCTCGGAGGTGATGGCAGGGAGGAGGTCCACCTCGAACCAATTCGAGTAAGAGTCTACTAGCACAAGGAATTGCCTCCCACGCCAGTCGAAGATATCGGCCGCCAGAGAAGACCAGGGCATGTCAGGGGCAGGCTGCTGCGAAAGTGGCTGTCTTTGCTGATGCGGGGCAAGCGAGTGACAGTCCGGACAGGAATCCACCCTGGCCTGGATGTATTTAGCCATGGCCGGCCAGTAGTACTGTTCCTGGGCATGTGAGATAGTGGCATCTGCCCCGGGATGACCCATGTGGGCGGCATCAAAATACAAGCCACGCAGCGAGGCCGGGATGACAACTTTGTGTCCTTTGATAATAATACCGTCACGGAGGACTAACTCATCGCGGACCAAAAAATAGGGGTGGACGCTGGCAGGCAACGAATTCCGTTTGGTGGGCCACCCGCGCTTGATGACAGCAGCAAGCTGCTGCAGGTCGGGGTCGTTAGCGGTATGTTCAACCAAGCACTGCAGCTGGTGAGAAGGGACGAAGTTAACGTTCAGTACCTGTAAGTCCGACTGCTCGAAGGGGTGCTGGACGCAGGAGGCCCGGGGGGCTCGGGACAGCGCATCAGCAACATGCATCTCGGTGCCCCTCTTATATATGATTTAAAAGTCAAAGCGCTGTAGCTGCAGCATCATCCGCTGGAGCCTGGCAGGAGCGCAGTGTATTGGTTTGTTAAGTATCGTTACCAGTGGCTGGTGATCCGTCTCAACGGTGAACCTGGTGCCAAATAAGAAGTCCTTAAACTTCGAACACGCGAAAACCACCGCCAGCAGCTCCTTCTCTATCTGAGCATAGCGCTGCTCTGTGTCCGTCATGGTCCGAGAGGCATAGGAGATAGGCAGCAGCAAGTCATCAGCGTGTGGTTGCAGGCAGGCAGCACCCAGACCAAATCGAGAGGCGTCGCAAGTGACCACGATCGGACGCAGCAGATCAAAAAACTTCAGGGTAGGTGTGCTGACCAGCCTCGTCTTTAGCAGGTCAAACGCCTGCTGGTGGTGTGGAAACCATGCCCAGGCAATGTCCTTCTTTGTGAGCTGTCTCAGGGGTGCGCTCAACTCGCTGAGGTCGGGGATAAACTTCCCCAGGTAATTCACCATACCCAGGAAACGCTGCAGACTGACAACGTCTGTCGGGGCGGGCAGCTCTGAGATGGCGCTGGTCTTTTGCGGGTCTGGCTTCAACCCTTGGGCCGTGAAAATGTGGCCGACATATGTGACCTCAGGCACCCGGAACTTGCACTTTGACCGATTGAGCTTCAAATTTATCTGCCGAGCACGGTCCAAAATCCGCCGGAGGTTGTGGTCATGTTCGGCAACATCCCTCCCATAGACCAGAATGTCATCCACAATAATCGCGCAGGGCAGACCTGCAAATAATTGTTCCATTGAACGCTGAAATACCTCGCTGGCAGAGTTGATGCCGAACGGCATCCGTAAAAACTTAAACCTGCCGAAGGGCGTGCTGAACGTGGTCAGGTCCGTGGAGCGTTTGTCCAGTGGTATCTGCCAAAACGAACTTCTGGCATCGAGGACGGAGAACACAGTGGCTTGTCCCACCTGGGCGGCAACATCTTCGACAGTCCTCATGGGGTAGTGGAGCCGTTTAATCGCCATATTCAAGTCCTTAGGTTTGATGCATACCCGTATCTCATTTTTTCCTTTCTTCAACGTGGCGACCATGGTGGAGACCCATTCGGTTGGATCGCTGACAGCCTCCAGCACTCCCATGTTGACCATGTCCTTCAGCATATTCTCCACCTTGCCCTTCATGGCAAAAGACACTCTGTGGGGTGGACGGATCACAGGCACCACAGATGGGTCAGTCGCGATCTTGTACACCAACGGCAGCTTCCACAACTTGTCGTCAAACAGGTCTGGGTATTCAGATAGTGGATCCATCACAGCTTGCACCTCGTGGACCGTACGGTCAAACGACACCAGACCAAGATCCTGGCAGGCCTGGTTGCTCAGCAACGTCACACAGTCACTGTCCAGAATGAAGAAAGACAGGTCCTGGGAAGATTTCTGCAGCACGCAGTGGAAAGTCGCCCTCCCCACAGGTGTTAGTTCCTCTCCCCCATAGGCACGCAAAACAGAGCGGTCTGCAATCAGCAGCTCATTATTCCTTATCTGGTGGAACAGCTTTGTTGACATTACGTTCACTTTTGCCCCCGTGTCAAGTTTAGCAGAGAAGGACTTATTGTTTACAGTTATGTTCACAGAAGGATCGGGGAGGCGAGATCGGCTGTGGAGGAGAGTGTAAATACTTACATCTCCCGTGGAAAAGCTGAGCTCAGAGTCGGGGGCAGCGTCAACAGAGGGTTGAGAATCCATCTCGCTATCAACTTTTAGAAGGTTGTTTAGGAGTTGTCTGGGAGCTGAGGGCACTTTCCCACGGGACCGGCAGGCAGCTGCAAAATGGTTTCTTCTCCCGCAGAAATTGCAGGTCTTCCCAAGGGCTGGGCACTGTGATTCTGAGGAGTGCACGTAGTTGCAGTTAGGACACTTTTGAGATCTCGGGTCCCGGGGTGTACGAACGGGCCGCGGTGGAGGGCGAAAGTTGTCCTTCATCCGTCGTTGTCCAGCAACACCAGTTAAATTTATGGCTCGGTTGTCAGACCCCCTCTGTCCATGAGGAGGGGTGACCACTTCGGCAATGCGGCACGCATGCATTGCCTGAGTCAGGGTTAGGTCAGGCCGTTGCAGCAGGTCGGCACGCAGCTTCTGATCGATCATACCAGTGACGAGAATGTCTCTGGTTAGCTGGTCGCGCATGGTTTCAAATCGGCACCGCTGGGCAAGGTGCCGCAGGTCGGCGATGAAGCATTCAACAGGTTCATCCGGCTGTTGCTTGCGTGAGAAGAACCTGGCCCGCTCCAGTATACGGTTGGAGGGCAGGACACATATCTCCGCGAATTTGCGCAAAATACATACCGGGTCGTCGGCCGATTCAGCTGGCTCGACCGGCTGGTCGTTGTCATCCAGGACCGCTGGTTCGTAGACAAAGGCTTGAGCTCTCTTCATTGCGTCGGGACCGGCCAGGTTGAGCAAGAGTGATGCTTTGACCGCGGCTGGGTCGTTCCGGTGCGCAATATTGACGTAGTGAGTGTAGTCCAACACAAAAGTCGACCATCGCTCCGCAATGTCAGCGTCGAAGACAAGGGGAGATGGCTTTCGGCATGAGGATGCCATGTCAAGGGAAACCCAACACTGGGCACTAACGGGGACAAAATAAATGAAAACCGGTAAACGGGAAACGCGAGTTTTAAACTTCTGACGCCATGTAAAGGCGTGATTACTGACACACTGTAAGCTTTACTGTGAGTTTAATATAGCACATGGCACACACGTCCCAGAACTGACTGCATCCAGCCTTCAGACGTACTGGAACCTAGTGGGAGGAACAAAGGGAGGATACTACAGTTATACTAATATGATGGGGCGTGGTTAGTGGTGATGAGGTAACTACATTATAGGTTGCATGCATAACCCATCTACAAAAACTATCTCCATACCTGTAATATGGGGGCAAATGGATTAATATGTAGTGCTATCGTGGAATTTATCGGCAGGAAGGATTATGGTTGTACACTTCCACCTGTTTTGAGTAACATCTTATGTGTCCTGATGTGTTACTGAGCTTGTAATACTTAATGCCAATATGAATTGACTTAAACATGTTATATATTAACTTACTTAATTTAAGTGAAGCATTTGCTCAGTAATCCACCAAATTTGCATGTTCGTTTATAAGATAACAACATCACAGTGGTGGCATATACCAAACCACTTGGGCGGAGAACATCGATATTAGGTGACAATTTATTAACAATTGGAAACCGTATGTCGTCAAACATGTTTGACCATCAGTAACTCACCTATCAAGTGAGCTAAATACTGTAAACATACATTTAAACCAAAAATATTTGCTGAAATTACTAAGCAATATGGACACCAGATATCGATTCCTTATATCCAATTAAATCACCACGTACTAACTTACGTCACATGAAACCAATCTCAAGGCAGCGGCAATGGATACATTCCCGCGTATTGAGGGGTGGGGGGAACCTAATCTCTATGTTTTCCTTTCCTTCTACCTCTTCAATAGGTACCACGGCTTCATCAGTTGGTTACTACGCAAATTACAGTGGACCAAGTCCACAAGCATGGTTCCCAGTGATCCTCGACATGGTCAGTAAAAGAATTGCAGAATTGGAAAGACCATTGCTGTGCTTGGATCAGCAGCACTATCAACCTGATGACAGCATTCCGTCGCATATCATAGGGAACATACCTGAGGAGCATCAAGAAATTGTACACTGTTACCAAAACAGGAATTACACATTCAACTATAACAAAAACTGTACTGGAGCTCCTGGCAGGTCTTCACCACAATGAAGGACATGTTCTGTCAGCCTACTCAACTTGGGTACCGCTCACTGGTGATCAGATACAGGAGAGGTATATCAATCCATTCCCCAGAAATAGGTACACCCAAATTGGGATGTCAGTGAAATCCTGACATACCTTAGGGGATGATCACCAGCCAGGCCACTCACCCTGGAACAGCCTACCCTGAAGATGGACATGCTGGTGACCTTACATCAACAAAAAGAGCCAGCTCTCCCATCTACTGCGATGGGACAATATGGTTATAACACCAGAAGTGTCACATGCCCATTCAAGGGTTGGCCAAACAGAACAGACCAGGAACATCAGGTCCAGTCATGAAATTCCGGCCATACCTACCTGAACCACGTTGTATGTGTCATGACCCACTTAGAGATCGACACAATAAGGAATACCGAGGGAGAGGAAAAAGCCTTATGGGTCAGCCACAGGAAACCTCATGGTCGGGTGACGAGCTAAACTATCTCTAGTGGCTCAAGCAGGTACTGGGAGTTGCTGGAGTAAATACTAACGTGTATAAAATCTTATTCCACCAGGACAGCTTCCACGTCAGTAACTAAGAGGATGGACGAGCCTATGGACCACATCCTGGCTACTGCAGGGTGGTCTAGGGAGTATACGTTCCAAACTTTTATAACAAACCACTGACAGAACCTGTATCGTTTGCAGAAAAATAATCTGCAAAACATATATAATTTAAGGCCGGGCGAGCAATTGGTCTTGTTGTTGTTAATAACACCATTATTGTTTTTACAAACAGATTCATGGTTGATTACGATAACATACTTCCTCCCTCGAATAACTTCGGCAGCGAGTGAAGTATGAACTGTTACACGGTTTGAAATCACAGAGCTTTGAAGTCTTCACGTAGTCACTCACGTGACTCCGAATAAAATAGTAAGATTAAACGAGAATTTACCAGTTTGAAGTTTGATCTGTATTTTATGAGGAGTTACGATGAGGGATTACGTGCCCTCCGCTCCCACCCTCATTATATGGATCAAACTAATAAATTGATGTCTCCTTATCTTTATTATGTTTACTTCAAATAACTGTGTCTATCTGTGATTCCACACCGCTGCTTGGAAGTATGCCGCGCCTGCGCACTGAGCGGGTTCTTCACGTAATCCCTCATCGTAACTCATCATAAAATACAGATCAAACTTCAAACTGGTAAGTTCTCGTTTAATCTTACTATTAACTGGCCTCAACTACCTTCTGTGGCAGAGAATTCCACAGATTCACCACTCTATGTGTAAAAAATGATTTTGTCATCTCGGTCCTAAAATAATTCCCTCTTATCCTTAAACTATAACCCCTAGTTCTGGACTTCACCAACATCGGGAACAATCTTCCTGCATCTGGCCTGTCCAACCCCTTAAGAATTTTGTAAATTTCTATAAGATCCCCCCTCAATCTTCTGAATTCTATCGTGTACAAGGACGTTTGTGAAGCACATCGAGATGCTTTTGTGGGCCGTGAATCCGAGGAGGACATACGATTTTTGGTGCAGGTTCCTCTCCCAGATGGATGGGACCATATTTAATGGTATTAACATCATACCCTCGAACATTTCCTGATAGCTAATAACCCCTAGTTTTAGTTTAGTTTTTGATGCCGCGCGGAAACAGGCCCATCGGCCCAACGAGTCAACGTCGACCAGCGATCGCCGCACATTAACACTACCCGATACACACACGGTACAATGTTACATTTATACCAAACCAGTTGAGCTCCAAACCAGTAGGACATCGGAGGTCACGGGGAGTACGTACAATCTCCGCACTTTAGTCAAGATCGCAACGGGGTCTTCTGCGCTGGAAGGCAGTAACTCTGGCAAACCTTTTCTTCTGCCCCCCCCCCCCCTCCCTCCCACACTCCCGAATTATCCCCATCTTTCCAGAAATTGGGTTTCCATACTTACTGTGGAAGAAATTAATTTAGAGGGAAATAAAAATCAAAAATGTAAAGTTACAGACTTCGCAGGTTTGCTTCAATATACTTGATTGCATGATATCATGGAGAGATGGAAGCAGAAAACTTCTCACCAGTTCTCTGACTTCGCAGCAGAATGAGCCGACAGTTATAGTGTACACGAAATAACTTTTGTTTATTTTGTTAGATAATATTCTACGAAATATTCTATCAACCACATGGGTGGCAATTATTTCATTAGTGATAACATACGTTTCACTTATGCTAATTTAATTCCACAACAGACGGTTAATGCGAGTCAAGCACAATACAAGGGAATCTTGACCTGCTTCTAACTAATCGTTCAATCGACCACGCTAGCATCCCCATTCCAAGCCGATTACAAGACTCCCATTTACTGCAACATATCTACTCTTCTAGCGGTAGGAGGCGCGGTAGAGGTACTGTGACTTCTCAGAAATGTAAACAAACTTCCATATCTCCTCTGTTGTTTCATGTTTGCATTTACCATCCACCATTCAACACATTCCCAGACAAGACGTAATATGTCTGATCTTACTTTGCCGATTCCAACAAACGTTTGGACACCTGGTCGTGAGAGATTCCAATTGTCAAATCCAAAACACCCTTTCGTTCCCTTGTTCAATGTCATGGAAAATTAAATAAGGGAGGATATTATACTTTTACTTCCATACTTTACCCAATACCACTAATTGTGGACGCCCTTTCTGTATCAGTCCATACGAAGTGCACAACCTCACAATCATATTTACCAGTCGATCAATGCTTCTCTGCAGGCAATCAACTACATTACCAGATATTTGCAGATATCTGCAAAGTTACTGAAAATCTCCACTGTGCTGTAAATCATAAGCTTACCAGCATCGAACCTTCTCACGTGTAACTGGACATAGTAAACAAAAAACATTTACAAAAATAACCCTGAGAGTGGTGGATGCC
Source organism: Amblyraja radiata (assembly GCF_010909765.2). Lineage (NCBI taxonomy): Eukaryota > Metazoa > Chordata > Chondrichthyes > Rajiformes > Rajidae > Amblyraja > Amblyraja radiata. The sequence goes on from NW_022630152.1 coordinate 254,839, forward strand.
CGAAGCACGCTGCCAGGGATGACGTTGGAGGCAGATACCATAGTGTCAATGAGGAGGCTTTAGTATAAGCATGTGGATATGCAAGGAATGCAGAAGTATGATTTGGGTGCAGCGACATTTGTTTAGTTTGCCTTTATGTCCGGCACAGGTAGGTAGGGCCGAGGGGTATGTTCCCATGCGGTGCTTCCCTTTGTTATATGTTTTATAATGAATGGTGATACCCAGACAACATTGAGCAAGGGCGGGTCATTAATGTACATGTCGATGCATCTCTGAAAGTGCCAAGTATAAGTCGGTAAAGAAGGCTTACGCGGTACTTGCCTGCATCAGCTTAGGCAGAGAATATTGTTTCATCGCTGATCGTTTTACTAACAATGCTGAATGTCATGGCGCTTCTCTGAGATGACATACTTGAGGTTACATGTGCTGAGGCCTTATGGATTGTGATAAAAGAATAGGAAAGGAGCATAACTCTAATGTGATTACATTATTGGCCATCCACCAGCCAGCGGGAAATTGAGTGTCAGTTATGTAGACAGATTGTGGAGGATACAAGAAGAACAGCGTTGTTGCATTGGGTGACTTTAACCCCCTATCGACTGGGTCGTCTTCAACGCAAGAAGAATTGACTGCACCTAGTGTATTGTGCGTATCCGAGAAGGTTTCCTTAAACAGTGTGTGGATAGTCCAATTCTAGGAAGGACATTATGAACCTTGTATTGCAAAACGGATTTTGCCAGGTGACAGGTGTTGCGGCGGTAGAGCATTTTGGTGTCTGTGATCATAACTCCATAGGTTTTATAAATGTTTTTCATCGGGATAGAATTTTACGTGTCGGGACGTGGGGGGGAGGTAATAAATTGGTGCAAATCAGTTTTCGAGGTCATTATGCATGAGCTAGGGAGGTTAGATTTCGAACAGTTGTAATTGGGTACGTCCGCAGATGACATGTGGGAGTCGTTTAAAGGCTAGTTGCTCAATGAGCAGGATCCGTATGTTTCAGTAGAAAGGAGGGAGGGAAGGTCATGAATGGCCAGACATGTTGTAAACGTTCTCGAGAAGAAAACGGATGCGTGAGCCGTGTTGAAGAAGGTGACGTCAGACGGTGGAATGAGGAATCTAAAGCCAGTAGGAAATGCATCAAGTGGGTCATGTGTGGCCCTTCTAATAAGGGCCACAAATGACCATGAAAAGTAATTGGAGTCTCGGATTAAGGAAAAGCACAAGGCAAAACGAGTAGTTTCCATCTGTATTCCGGGTGGCGCTAGCAATGGCTGCCTCGCCGATAGTCTCAGCCCCTTCCTTCTTTGTTGTTTTTTTAGTATGTGTTATGTGTAGAATAAGTTGGAAGAGGGAATTAGGAGCAACACTAGCAAGTTTGCGGATGGCACAAAGCTGGGTGGCAGTGTGAACTGTGAAGAGGATGTTGGGAGGTTGCAGGGTGACCTGGACAGGTGAGTGAGCGGGCAGATGCATGGCAGATGCAGTATAATATAGATAAATGTGAGGTTATCCACTTTGGCGGCAAAAACAAGGGGGCAGATTATTATCTCAATGGGGTTAGGTTAGGTAAGTGGGAGGTGCAGCGAGACCTGGGCGTCCTTGTACACCCGTCACTAAAAGTTGGCTTTCAGCAGGCAGTGAAGTAAGCTAATGGAATATTGGCCTTCATAACAAGAGGATTTCAGTATAGGAGTAAAGATGTTCTTCTGCATTTGTGTAGGGCTCTGGTGAGACCACATCTGGAGTATTGTGTACTGTTTCGGTCTCTTAATTTGAGGACATGCTTGTGATTGAGGCAGCGCAGCGTAGTTTCACACGATTGATCACTGGGATGGCGGGACTGTCATATCAGGAAAGATTGAAAAGACTAGGCTTGTATTCACTGGAGTTTAGAAGGTTTGGAGGTTTCTTATAGAAACATCTTAAATTATAAAAGGACTGGACAAGCTAGATGCAGGAAAAATGTTCCCAATGTTGGGCGAGTCCAGAACCAGGGGCCACTGTCTTAGAATAACGGGGAGGTCATTTAATACTAAGGTGAGAAAAACGTTTTCACCCAGAGAGTTGTGAATTTGTGGAATTTCCTGGCACAGAGGGAAGTGGAGGCCAAGTCGCTGGATGGATTTAAGAGAGCGCTAGATAGAGCTCTAGGGGCTAGTGGAGTAAAGGAATATGGAGAGAAAGCAGGCACGAGTTATTGATAGGGGACGATCAGCCATGAACACAATGAATGGCGGTGCTGGCTCGAAGGGCCGAATGGTCTCCCCCTGCACCTATTTTCAATGTTTATATGTTTTTATGTTAGAAGGTACAAAAACACGTTCACTGAAGAAAGAGGCCATCTTTAATGTTTGAGAATGGAAAGTCATATCTTGGGTACAAATGCGGGGCGTGAAGTAGGGGAGGAAGTGTAATCCGGATAACTCTGGGAGGAGGTAGGTTTAGAGCTGACATCAATCCACAGGCTGTACCATGTGATGGAGGCAGAGCGATCAAGTGTGTGGTGTGTGTGTGTGTATATATGTATGTGTCTCTCTCTATCTGTCTGTCTGAATGTGTATGTGTGCGCGCGTGTGCGTGTGTGTGTGTGTGTGTGTGTGTGTGTGTGCCTGTCTGTCTGTGTTTGTATGTCTGTGTGCGTGTGTCTGTGTGCGTGTGTGTGTGCGTGTGTGTGTGTGTGTGTGTGTGTGCGTGTGTGATTTGAGTATAGGAGCAGGGAGGATCTACTGCAGTTGTACAGGGTTTTGGTGAGACCACACCTGGAGTACTGCGTACAGTTTTGATCTCCAAATCTGAGGAAAGACAATATTGCCATAGAGGGAGTGCAGGGAATGTTCACCAGACTGATTCCTGGGATGTCAGGACTTTCATATGAAGAAAGACTGGATAGACTCGGCTTGGACTCGCTAGAATTTAGGAGATTGATGGGGGATGTAATAGAAACCTACAAAATTCTTAAGGGGTTGGACAGGCTAGATGCAGGAAGATTGATCCCGATGTTTGGGAAGGGGTCACAGCTTAAGGATAGAGGGGAAATCCTTTAGGACCGAGATGAGAAAAACATTTTTCACACAGAGAGTGGTGAATCTCTGGAACTGTCTGCCACAGAAGGTAGTTGAGGCCAGTCCATTGGGTATATTTAAGAGGGAGTCAGATGTGGCCCTTGTGGCTAAAGAGATCAGGGGGTATGGAGAGAAGGCGGGTACGGGATACTGTTGGATGATTAGCCATGATCATATTGAATGGCGGTGCAGGCTCGAAGGGCCGAATGACCTACTCCTGCTCCAAGTTTCTATGTTTCTCTGTGTGTGTGTGTGTGCGTGTGTGTGTGTGTGTGTGCGTATGTGTGTGTGCGCGCGTGTGTGTGTGTGTGTGTGTGTGTGTGTGTGTGTGTGAGTGTGTGTGTGTGTGTGTGTGTGTGTGTGTGTGTGTGTGTGTGTGTGTGTGTGTGTGTGTGTGTGTGTGTGTGTGTGTGTGTGTGTGTGTGTGTGTGTGTGTGTGTGTGTGTGTGTGTGTGTGTGTGTTTGTGCGTATCTATGTATGTAAAAATATGGATCTGGCAGCAAAGATCGTCAAGGCAAGGATCATTATGAGCTCCACCTTTCCATCATCGTTGCTGCCATTGTTTTGGTATTTTCCATATCTTTCAATCGTTTGTTTGATGTACTTTTTCATATCTCTCATTTCCCTCTCCCCTGAGTCCCAGTCTGTAGAAGGGTCTCGTCTCCTATCGCCACCTATTCCTTTTCTCCAAAGATGCTGCCTGACCCGCTGTGTTACTCCAGATATATGTGCTTATCCTTCTCACGTGTCTGCATATGTTTACGTGAATATGCATTGACATTTACACACATATCTACATACAGGCCACCGTGAGCATCTTTTGCATAAGATTCCAGCAAATTAAGTCTCCGGTGTCTCTAAATGTTGCTGCCCACTTGATTATTTTTTCAAGTCAACCTGGAGCATTGTTTTAATTATTTAGACGATATCTAAAGAGAGAAAGCAAACGCCATGCTAGCATGTAGTTCGAGCGTACGTGCATACAAAGACAAGGGTTTAATGCTGAGGCTTTATAAGGAGCTGGCCAGGTCGCATTTGGAATATTGTGAACAAGCTTGGGCACCATATCTGAGGAAGGATGTGTTGGCTCTGGAGAGGGTCCAGAGGAGTTTTACAAGAATGATCCCAGGAATAATTCGGTTAAAATATGAGGCGAGTTTGACGGTACTGGGCCTGTACTCACTGGAGTTTAGAAGAATAATGGAGGGGCGTCATTCAAAAGTATGGATGTTGAGAGGATGTTTCAACTAGTGGAACAGTCCAGGACAAAGGTTCACAGCCATAGCATTATACGACGTTCTTTCAGGAAGGAGATGTGGATACATTTCTACAGTCAGGGGTGGTGAATCTGTGGCACCGAAGGCTGTGGAGACCGTTAGTTTATATATTTAAGGCAGAGATACATTGATTCTTGGTTAGTACGTACGTCAGACGTTATGGGGGGAAAAGCAGGGTTGGGAGCGAGAGATAGATCAGCCATGATTGAATGGCGGAATGGACTTGATGGGCCGTATGGACAACTCAGCTCCAATCACTTGTGATCTTATGAAAGAGGCAATCTCGATGCACGAGAGAGAAATATTGCTAATCTCCCTCTGCGGATATATGACGATACTATATAATACGATACGTTGCGATAGGATAGAAGTATATTCATCCCCTGAGGGAAATTAGTCTGCCGACAGTCGGAGCACAGAACAAGATACACGGAAACTTGAAATTAAAATTAAATTATAAGTGAAAAAGTGAAATATGAAAAAAAAGAAAAACAACATTCTTCTCCACATGTTTCTGCGCGTCCTCGCACGCGTCTGTAAAAATAAATCCACAAATCCGATCCGAATGTCCATCCTAATTTGAGGAAGGACATTCTTGCTATTGAGGGAGAGCAGCGCAGGTTTACAAGGTTAATTCCAGGGAAGGAGGGACTGTCATATACTGAGAGAATGGAGCAGCTGGGCTTGTATACTCTGGAGTTTAGAGGCATTAGAGGGTATCTCATTGAAACATATAAGATTGTTAAGGGCTTGGACACACTAGAGGCAGGAAACATGTTCCTGATGTTAGGGGAGTCTAGAACCAGGGGCCTCAGTTTAAGAATAAGGAGTAAGCCATTTAGAACGGAGACGAGGAAACAATTTTTCTCACAGAGAGTGATGAGTCTGTGGAATTATCTGCCTTTGGTGGAGGCGAGTTCTCTGAATGCTTTCAAGAGAGAGCAAGATAGGGCTGTTAAAAATAGCGGAGTGAGGGGATACGGGGTGAAGGCAGGAACGGGGTACTGATCGGGGATGATCAGCCACGATCACATTGAATGGCGGTGCTGGCTCGAAGGGTCAAATGGCCACTCCTACATCTATTGTCTATTGTCTATAATCCAGGAATATTTGCCATAACATGTTTGGGCAGATTACGAAATGCATGTTTCTTATTAAAATTCTCGCCCTTACTTCGTTTAGGCGGAAAATATTTTACCCTGCTAATGAGTGACTAGATTTCTCCCGGGTATAAACTCCGAACTTTAAAAACGGGCTACCGCCTGGTAGCACTGGATGGAAAGGCGGTCTCTCTGCTAGTATGAACCAGCCGGTAATAATTCAACTGTAAAACAATTACTATCCTATCCTTGCCATCATCGGCGTTCCTGGTAAGCCGCGTATCTGTTAAACTTTCCATATGTAGGCTGTATTGTTAAGTGCAAGTGTGCTCTGTAATGTCTGTTGGATTGAGTATTGGCACCAAATATATCCGACATGTAACGAGCGACATTGGCGTCCATCGTATTTAGTTCAAAGAAACTGCGTGGAAACGATCAACGAAACGGTCAAACGATCGCCCGTAAATCAGTTATATCCTAGATATTAGGGACAATTTACAGAAGCCAATTAACCTTCATACTGCCAAGTCTTTGGAAAGTGGGAAGAACACGGAAAAAACCATCGTGGTCACGTGGAGAACGTAGAAACTCCATCCAGACAGATCTCGTAGTTGGGATCGAACTCGGGTCACCAGCGTGGGATCGAACTCGGGTTACACAGCTACTTTACCGCTGCGCCACCGTGCCGCCCCGGTACATTGATAGAGAACTACAATTCATCTGATGGCGCAGCGGTGGAGTTGATGCCTCACAGCGCCAGTTCCCCGGGTGCGATCCTGACTACAGGCGCTGTCTGTACTGAGTTTGTAGTTCTCCCCGTGAACTGCGTGAGATTTTTCCCGGTGCTCCGGTTTCCTCCCACACTAAAAAGACGTACAGGTTTGTATGTTTAAGAAGTAACTGCAGATGCTGGGAAATCGAAGGTATTCAAAAATGCTGGAGAAACTCAGCGGGTGAGGCAGCATCTATGGAGCGAAGGAAATAGGCAACGTTTCGGGTACATGTTTCTAGGTTAATTTGGCTTCGGTAAAAACGTGAATGTTGTACCTAGTGTGTGTAGGGTTGTTGCCAATGCGAGGGGGTCGCTGGTCGTCGCGATACGGTGGGCCGAGGGGCCTGCTTCCGTGCTGTACCTCTAAACTACACTAAAGTAAGACTCAGTAATTTAGAGCACGGGTATTAGGCTGAAGGGTAGATCTCTACTCATACGCCTATGCGAAGTTTCAGTGACAATGGATTGGCGACATTCATGGGGTTAATGAAGGCTGCGGTGGAAAGTCTGCGGGAGGATAATGTCATTCCGTTTTCTTTCTGCCAAAGATCTCACGCCGCACTCCTCAAAAAACATCCGGCTCCTTACGGCTAATTCACAGGGGTTGTCGCTCGCCCGCTGAATTTGTTCTGTCCGTAGATACCGTGTCTCGCCAAGAGTTCCACACGTTCATTTATTACAAGGGCTATGTGAACAAACCCTGGACAGACACAGAGTACTGGAGCAACTCAGCGGGGCAGGCAGCACCCCTGGATAGATGGAATCGGTGACACCTCGGGTCAATACCCTTCCTCAGACTGATGAAGATTCAGCCTGAGGAAGGATCTCGAACTGAGTTGTTTTATATTCCTCTATCCAAGGATGCTGCCTGTCCCGTTGAGTTGCTCCAACATTCTGTATCTTTCTCTGGTATAAACCGACATCTACAGTTCGTTCCTGAACTAACCCGGGTCTCGAATTGTTCTAGCAGACACCAGAGACTGCAGATACTAGGACCTTGAGCGAAATACAAAGTGCTGGAGGATCTCAATGGGTCAGGCAGAGTACTGTATGTGGAGGAAAAGGGAGCGACGATGTGTCGGGTCAGGACACTTCTTCAAACTAATTATTCTTTATTAGTTTAGATTACTTTAGAGAAACAGCACGGAAACAGACCCTTCAGCCCACCGAATCTGTGCTGACCAGCGATTCCCGTGCACTAACACCGTCCTAAACACACTAGGGGTAATTTACAATTTTCCGAGCCAATTAACCTACAAACCCGCACGTCTTTGGAGTGTGGAAGGGAACCGGAGATCACAGACAAAACGCACGCAGTCACCGAGGGAATGTACAAACTCCGTACAGGCAGCACCCGTAGTCAGGATCGGACACGGATCTCTGGCGCTGTAAGGCAATAACTGAACCGCAGCGCCACTGTTTCACGATATTGTCAAACCCAGAATTTGTGCACTAAATGCACAAAATGCGCACTTCTAATTTACAGAACAGTTCGACTCCTCGTTATAGGCGTCGCTTGCGTAGAACATGAAACAGTACAACACAGGAACAGACCATTCGGCCCACAATGTCCTTGCCGAACATGATGCCAAGCTAAACTAATCTTCTCTGCCTACACGTAACCCGTTTCCCTCCATTCTCTGCATATCCGTGTGCCAATCTAAAATAGACACAACATGCAGGAGTAGCTCAGTGAGTCAGGCATCAGCTCTGGAGAAAAAGAATGTGTGACTTTTCGGGTCAATAGACAATACAAAATAGGTGCAGGAGACGGCTATTCGGCCCTTCGAGCCAGCACCGCCATTCAATGTGATACTGGCTGATCATCCCCAATCAGTACCCCATTCCTGCCTTCTCCTTAATATTTCGGGTTTGAGACTCCTCATCAGTCCCTACCTGTCTGCAGACCAAAAACCTCCTAAATGCTGCTAACGTATCAGCCTCCGCCAACCCTGTCGGCGAAATCCAGGTCCTGTTTACCGTGTACCGTGTTTGTACTGTGTATTTACTGTGTAAAAAAACTTGCTCAGGCATCTCGTTTAAACATTGTCCCTGTCATTCTAAACCGATGCCCTCTTGTCTTTCTCTCTCACGGCGAAACGAGCTATTGGACCATGGAACGGAGTTATATTCTCATTGCCCACTTTGCCATCTGTCCTTACTTCACCCTGGAGACGGTGTGGGACAAACACCACAAATCAACAAACGACCTGTTGGCAGATCCTTTCAACGGTGAAGGACATGGAGGGAGTCAACTACAATGCCACGACGTTAGATCGAGAAGCAATACATACATTTGGGAATCACGATGTTGTAATTGGACTTGTTGACTGTTGGTGGCACTTGATTCTGGACTAAGGTAGCGCAGCTGGTAGAGCTGCCGTCTCACTGATCCAGTGTCCCAGGTTCGAACCTTACCTCGGGTGGAGACAGTGTGGAGTTTGAACGTTCTCCCTGTGACAGTAGGTTTATTCAGAGTGCTCGCGTTTCCTCCGACATATCAAAGACGTGTGGGTTTGTAGGTTGATTGTTCTCTGTAAAATTGGCCTTAGTGCTTGGGGAATGGATGCGAAAGTAGGATAACATAGAACTAGTGTGAGCGGCTGATCGATAGTCTCGGTGGGCCGAAGGGCCTGTTTCATATTTCTCGACTAAGGTAGCGCACTATCATATCCTGTATCGTTCAATCAATCAAGATGTAGATAGATATAGAATGGAATGAGAAATAAGCAAAGAAGTAACCGCGATTAAGGAAACTGCATTGTTAGCTATTTGCTGGGTGAGAACTCGTTCAAACTAATGGCCTTTTACTTTCACTTTTTTACTTTATTGCATATCATATTTATTTTGCATATCTTTCTTTCATTTGTTCTATATCTCTGTACATCACCGTCTATATCTCTCGTTTCCGTTCCCCCTGATTCCTGTCTGAAGAATGTTCTCAACCCGAACATCACCTATCCCCTTTCTCCAGAGATGCTGGCTGATCCGCTGAGTTACTCCAGCTTTTTGTGTCTATCTTCAGGTTTATGTTAAGTTATTTCAGTCTTTTGTCCCTCGTCTGTAAGATTAAACCAGTGTGAGCAGTGTGATCGTTGGTTGTCGTGACCTCGGTGCGCCGAAGGGCCTGTTTGCATGCTGTATCTTTGAACTAAACTTAACTAAACTGCCTCTAAGACCAATGCCGTCTAATAAAGTCATTTTAATTTCGTATTTTCTACAGCTAACCTGTTGGCAATCGTCATTCTCACCCGAGGAAAGTGTGGACTCTCCAAATGTATCACCCGCTACCTGGTATCCATGGCCGTGGGTGATTTAATGGTTCTGATCTTCGAGGTAATTCTCTGCGAGATTAAAGATGGCTATTTCCCCTATTCATTCCTGAACATAACTCCAGTTTGTAGCGTCAACTTGACCCTGCTTTTTATGTCCATTGATTGCGCTGTCTGGCTAACGGTGACTTTCACCTTCGATCGATTTGTTGCCATTTGTTGTCCAACGTTACGAGGAAGACATTGCACTGAGAAAACCGCGACTTTGGTGATAGCAGTGGTGTGTTTCCTAAGCGTTAGTGAAAATATCCCAATGTATTTTGTCTATGCACCACAAGCAATAATTGACAACGTGGCTTGGTCATGTGGTGTAACCCCAGACGCATACACCTCACCGTTATGGGTAGCATTTTGGTCGTTCGAAACTATTTTAACCCCATTTACACCATTCCTATTGATCATGCTCCTCAACGAGCTGACAATCAGACACATCATACGCGCTAACAGAGTGAGGAGCGGTCTCCGAGCGAACAAGAATGACGAGAGCGGTGCAGATCAAGAGGTGGAGAATAGAAGGAAGTCCATCATTCTATTGCTGGCCGTTTCCAGCAGCTTCATACTACTGTGGATGGTAATATTCGTGTGCTTCATCAGTGTACGCTTTATAGACGAGCGGTTTTTAGCAACAGATTACGACAACACATTCACGATTGCTGAACTGTCCGGGTACATGCTGAGATGTCTGAGTGCTTGCACCAACACGTTTATTTACGCCGTGTCACAAACGAAATTCAGGGAAGAATTAAAAAACCTGATTAGGAGTCCATTCGCGTTTTTGTCCAATTCAATAAGGCATTTTAAATGTCTCAATAAAACCACAATTAATTTCAAACTGACGTGTATCCGTGTTATTTTATTACATCCTGTTTTCTCATCCTTTTTTATTACATTCTGTCTCTGCGCATCCATCTGCAATTAGATCCTCGACTTCCTCATTCACAGACCACAGTCTGTCCGTATTAGTGGAAATGTGTCAGCCTCGATAACAAACAGCACGGGAGCATCTCAAGGCTGCGTGCTCAGCCCCCTGACTTACTCACTGAAAATATAAATATATATACAATAGTATATGGTCACGCTGATCTGTTCTGTAGTCATGTCTACTATATTCTGTTGTGCTGAAGCAAAGCAAGACTTTCATTGTCCTATCTGGCCCACATGACAATAAACTCCCTTGAATCTTGAATCTCTCATCCTCCTCCGTTTTCACCAGCTTGGCAAGGTCTTGCGGTAATTCCTGATCCCATCTCCACTGTCTTGGACAAAACGTTCTTCAGTGTCCATGTGTTAATGCATAAGGAGCTGATAGTTGAGTCTTGTGTTCAGCATTGCTGCCCATACATGTTTCTGTAAATTCGCTGTGTACAACGTTGTACGGATGAGAGCCCTTCGCTCCAAAACCTACCTCCATCTTTTTGCCCATCTACACCAATCTCAGTTTCCCACTTTAGTGGTGCCCAAAATTAACCGGTGATAAGGTTACAAAGTCATACAGCAGGAAAACAGACCATTCTGCTAACTGGTTCTTGCAGCCAAATATACTCCATCTAAGGTATGAGTCTGAAGATGGGTCACGACACGAAATGTCGCCTATTCCTTTGCTCCATAGATGCTGCCTCGCCTGTGGAGTTTCTCCAGAATGTTTTGTCTACCATCCAGCTAAGATAGTTCCATTTGCCTCCGTTTGACCCATATCCTCTTAAACCTCTTCTATCCATGTAATGGTCCTAATGTTTATTGGATGCCGTACAGTACCTACCTCAACCACTTTCTCCGGCGCCTCACTCCACTTTCTCACCATCCCCTGTGTAAACCGGAACCCGTCATGTTCCCATTACATCCTCTCTCTCTGTCACCTTAAACTAGTGTCCTCTTGCTTTTGAATCCCAGTCCTTGGGAAAATACTTTGTGCATTCACCCTTTCTCGGCCCCTCGTGATTTTGTGTACCTGCATACCATCACCCCTCAGCCTTCTGCACTCCGATTCCGATTGAGAGGGGGTGGGTAGCCTATCCCCGCTTTCTTGAACCGCTGTATACACTGAGATTTGCATGCATCCACGACTTAGTTAGGGAGCGAGTTCCAGGATTGTAGTAACGGTGTAAATAAATGAATACTTTCAATCTATATTCACTACTAGACTAAGTGGGACCCGTTGGGTCCCAGCATCACACGGGAGGGCTGGTCACCCAATGCAATATTCCACCTCTCCACCAATTCCAATATTGCTCGCCAGTGGGGGGGGGGGGGGGGGGGGGGCGGGGGGGGGGGACTTCCTGTTGCGATAATATGGGCGTTGTGGGCCGAAGGTACTGGTTTCCTGAGGGCTTGTATAGACATTGTGGGCCTAATGGATTATTGGGCTGGCAGCCCAGTCACTGAGGCCAGACAGTACAGTCACTCGCCGGGGACCCAGCGGGGGATGTGGGCGGCTTCAGGAGAGGGCGCATCCAATAGCCAGGTGGAGGGGAGCGTCTTGAGGTGGAGGATGTCAGTGGAGGGGGGGGGGGCGGTGATCGATTTACTCATGACCTCTGGACTCACTCACTGCCTTGGGATTAACTCATGGCCTTTGGACTGACCGACCGACTCACTGTTTGTTGACTGACTGACGCCCGACTTCTGGAGTCACGACTGACTTTTTTTAAACTGAAAACTGTAACATCTACATTGAGAAACAGCTTCTTCCTGACAGCCAGCAGGCTATTAAACATAACTAATAAGCTCTGAACTACGAAAGACTATTATTTCACACACACACGAACACACAGACAGGGTCTTGGTGAGACCACACCTGGAGTATTGCTTACAGTTTTGGTCTCCAAATCTGAGGAAGGACATTATTCCCATAGAGGGAGTGCAGAGGAGGTTCACCAGACTGATTCCTGGGATGTCAGGACTTTCATATGAAGAAAGACTGGATATATTCGGCTTGTACTCGCTAGAATTTAGGAGATTGAGGGGGGATCTAATAGAAACCTACAAAATTCTTAAGGGGTTGGACAGGCTATATGCAGGAAGTTTGTTCCCGATCTTGGGGAAGTGCAAGACAAGGGGTCACAGCTTAAGGATAGAGGGGAATCCTTTAGGACCGAGATGAGAAAAACATTTTTTACATAGAGAGGCGAATCTCTGGAACTCTCTGCCACAAAGGCCAGTTCATTGGCTATATTTAAGTGGGAGTTAGATGTGGCCCTTGTGGCTAAAGGGATCAGGGTGTATGGAGAGAAGGCAGGTACGGGATACGGAGTTGGATGATCAGTCATGATCATATTGAATGGCGGTGCAGGCTCGAAGGGCCGAATGGCCTACTCCTGCACCTATTTTCTATGTTTCTATGATTCTATGTTTCATTCACACACACACAGACTCATTCACACACACAGACTCATTCACACACGGATACTCATTCACACACACACACACAGACTCATTCACACACAAACAGACTAATTCACACACACGCAGACTAATTCACACACACATTCACACACACAGACTCATTCACACACACAATCACACACACACACTCATTCTCACACACATTCACACACACACTCCCCCAATACTAAAATGCCAAGTAACTTCAGAACGTGTTTAAAATAGTGAGTAAAATGAATCTTTAAAGCCTGCTGTGGAGGCTTCTGCTGAAGGAAAATCATGCTTTTAATAACGTCCAACAAACACACTCACCATAAATAGAGCAGAAAACTCATGAATTATTTAACAGCGCCTGCACTTCCGCCATCTTGACGTCACATTCTCGCTGCTGGCCACGAACCGGAAGTTACGCACTCAGCGCCAGCATGCCGCTAACCGGAAATGATGCCATCGGCGCCATCTTGCAACCAAGCGAAAATCACAAAATGCGCCAATTTTGAAATTAAACACTACTGATCTAATACAATGTTTATTCACTTTATCTATCGGAAATCTGTTGCAAGCAAGCCCATTAAAAAGCCAAGCAATTTGGGGGGAAAACACTGAGCAATTCGGCAAGCCGACAAAAAACACATCACTTCGCTGAATAGCAATTAAAAAATGCCAAGCAATTGGGGGGGGAGACTGAGCAAGGAAGCAAGCCGATAAAAAACACATCCGTTCGCTGAAAACCACATCGAGGGGACTCACCGTGGAGTAGACGTGCTTCGCAGCTCAGAGAGCCGTGGCCTTCTCGCTTCCTTGGTCTAGCAGTGACTAAGTGAGGCACGGCAATTCCGGGTTTTATAGTCCCTCCCCCACGGAAAACAACAACCGGAGCAATCAGTCAAGCCGACAAAAAATACATCCGTTTGCTGAAAAGCAATTTTAAAAATGCCAAGCAATTGGGGGGGGGGGGGGGGGGGGGGGGAACACTGAGCAAGCGAGCAAGCCGACAAAAAACACACCCTTTCGCTCAAATGCAATTTTAAAAATGCCAAACAATTGGGGAGAAAAACAATGAGCAAGCAAGCAAGCCGACAAAAAACACATCCGTTCGGTAAAAAGCAATTTAAAAAAGCCAAGCAATTGGGGGGAAAAAACCACTGAGCAAGCAAACAAGCCGACAAAAAAACACATCCCATCGCTGAAAAGCAATTTAAAAAATGCCAAGCAATAGGGAGAAAAAGCGGGACATGAGGTGGGGTCCAAGAGGAGGAGGTCCGTTGGAGACGGGGAAAAGGATCATCAATGGGGGGCGAGTGGATAAGAATGGAGAAAGAGGAGTGTTTCCCTTACGATATAGGAACGATCTTGTTCTCACCGATAAAATTGAATAGTATAATATATATGAAGAACCCAATTATTCACAATACAATAAGAATTTGGAAACAAATAAAATTGTCCTTGAAATTAAATAATCTATCAGTACTAACCCCACTATTGAACAACCCTGCATTCAAACCATCTCTTATCGATAAAACATATAAACAATGGGATAGACTGTGGATTAGGAAAGTAGGAGATATGTATGAATTGAGCAAATTGTTATCATTTCAACAATTAAAATTTAAATTTAAACTGAAGGATAATCAATATTTCAAATACATACAGATATGTGACTTTATGAAGAAATACATACATAGATTTCAAATTATATTTATAGACCCTTTAGAAGAAGCAATGAATATTAAGGCTGATACACAATAACTAATATCATACTTTTATAATAATATATTAAATAGAGAATTACCCTCAACAGAGCCACTAAGAGAAGATTGGGAACATGAACTAATGAGAAAGATCCCGAAGGATAGATGGGAAAAGTATCTGATGAACACAAATAATTGTTCCATTAATGAAACATAATTTAATTCAATTTAAATTATTACATCTATTATTATATAAAACTATCGTCCCATCCGTCCGACATCCGTCCGGCTGCCTTTCTGCCTTTCGATTCGTTCCCTTCGTGCGATGTCACAATGCCCGATGCTCGCAGATGTCCAATCGCAATGCCCGACGCTCGCAGACGTCCAATCGGAATGGATCCATTTACATGTACGGTGAGGCGACGAGGTGAGTAGGACGCGGTGCGACGGCCATGTTCGGTGAGTTCCCTACCGGCGGAGATGTTCGGTAGGTCCGGTGCGGCGCTAATGTTGGATGGGCCGTGTGCGGGGACCATGTTGGATGGGCCCCGTGCGGCAGCGATATTCGGCGGGCCCAGTGCAGCTGGAATGTTGAATGGGCCCTGTGCGACGATGAGGTTAGGCGGTCCCGGTGGGCGACGAGATTCAGCGGTCACGTTATAGTGGCGATAGTCGGAGGAATCGGCGAGGGGGAGATAGTACGGGTTACGGTGAGGCAGCGAGGCTGGGCGTCATCCGTGGGCAGGTGAAGCCCGGCGGCAGCATCGACGTGGAGGTCGGCGAGGGCGGTGTCCTGGTGAGTACTTGAGGTGATCCTCATGGCCAAGATGGCGTCGCGGGACTCAGGCAGGCGGCGCGGGCCAGAGTTGGGGCCCCGGGGCCTGCAGGCGGTCGAGTCGCATGTGCAGGTGCGGTCTGGAGGCAAACTGGTTTCAGGCCCTTGGTGGAGTTAAGGTGGGCCAGGAATCGTTGATTGAAGAAGTGGATCTTCCGGAGGATGAAGTAGAGTTGGGGTCCGTTGCAGGTCTGGGTGAGTGAGGCCCGAAGTTTCGGGAGAGTCAATGCGAGGTCCTGCTGGTGCCGGCGCATCACTGCAAGAGTAGATCTCAGTGCCCGTTTACAGAATTGTTGTGTTTGGCAGTGGATAGCCAGTCATTACCGATAGTCTGGCTTGGGTCCGAACTGGGAGGTATGGAACTGGAGTTGGAAGCCATGAGGTACGAGATGGAGGCGCAGGCATGTTCCAAGGAAGAAAATATGGCTGTGGTATGGGGTCTGGGTTAGCATGTGGTCATAAAGTTGAAGGGAGTGTGGGGGTGGGGATCACAGACGGGGGGCAGTTAGAGAGGAGGTTGTAAAACTGTCTTCGCAGGGAGGAGGAGAACTTCTTCAAAGTAGGCCTACCTTGAGGAGATTTCGCAGTGGAGTAGACAACGTAGGGGGCGCCATCCTGTGTGGATATGGCTGCCCAGCCTGCAGTTGTCCGTTTTTTCTCTCTTTTATTTTTAGTTATGTTGAGTTTTTTTGTTTTCAGAGTTCTAGCCTTTTTTTTATGTGGGGCGTGGGGCGACGGGAAGAGGGAAACTGCTTTTCAGGGTCCCTATCTGGTCGGAGAGGCGGCTTTTCTCCGGGCTGGACCGTCGACGGGTCCTCGCGGCCCACCAGCGGGTCTGGAGCGGCGTTACCTGAGGGGGCCGCCCAGAACCTCGGCTTCGGCAGCGGCACAGTGCTGGAACGCTATCGCGGAGCAGTGCGCGGGATGCCTTGCCCGGGTCGCCGCGCTGTAGCTCCGGATTGCTGAGACTGCAGGTGAACATCGCGGAGCTGCGGGTCTGTGGAGCGGCCTGCAGTGGGCGGCGGCGCTGACTTTAACACCAGGAGCCTGGGATCTCTCGCCGAGATCGCCAGTTGTGGACCTTCATCCAGCGCGACCTGATGGCTTCGGAAGCCGCGGCCACCCGTTAGGAAGCGGCCGTTCCAGGCAACTGAAGCCGCTGAGAGGGTTCTCCCGACGCCTGAGCTCCATCACCCGGCGAAAACGGGCCTGTAACACCGTCCCGCGTAGCGGTGACTGCGGAGGCCTCAATAATGCCGACTATGGGTGGACAAGGGGATGGGGACTGGACTTTGTGTCTTCCCTTATAATGGGAACCATTGTGGGGGGATGTTTTTTATGTTTATAAATCATATAACCATATAACAATTACAGCACGGAAACAGGCCATCTCGGCTCTACAAGTCCGTGCCCAACAATTATTTTCCCCTAGTCCCATCTGCCTGCACTCAGACCATAGCCCTCCATTCCTTTCTCATCCATTTACCTATCCAATTTATTTTTAAATGATAAAATCGCACCTGCCTCCACCACTTCCACTGGAAGCTCATTCCACGCAGCTACCACTCTCTGAGTAAAGAAGTCCCCCCTCATGTTAGCCCTAAACTTCTGTCCCTTAATTCTGAAGTCATGTCCTCTTGTTTGAATCTTCCCTGCTCTCAATGGGAAAAGCTTGTCCACGTCAACTCTGTCTATCCCTCTCGTCATTTTAAAGACCTCTATCAAGTCCCCCCTTAACCTTCTGCGCTCCAAAGAATAAAGCCCTAACTTGTTCAACCTTTCTCTGTAACTTAGTTGCTGAAACCCAGGCAACATTCTAGTAAATCTCCTCTGTACTCTCTCTATTTTGTTGACGTCCTTCCTATAATTAGACGACCAAAATTGTACACCATACTCCAGAATTGTCCTCACCAATGCCTTGTACAATTTTAACATGACATCCCAACTTCTATACTCAATGCTCTGATTTATAAAGGCCAGCACACCAAAAGCTTTCTTTACCACCCTATCTACACGAGATTACACTTTCAGGGAACTGTGCACAGTTATTCCCGGATCACTCTGTTCACCTGCAGTCTTCAATTCCCTACCATTTACCATGTACTTCCTATTTTGATTTGTCCTGTCAAAATAAAGCACCTCACACTTATCAGCATTAAACTCCATCTGCCATCTTTCAGCCGACTCTTCCAACTGGCATAAATCTCTCTGTAGACTTTGAAAATCTATTTCATTATCCACAACCCCTCCTATCTTAGTATCATCGGCATACTTACTAATCCAATTTACCACACCATCATCCAGATCATTGATGTACATGACAAACAATAGTGGACCCAACACAGATCCCTGTGGCACCCCACTCGTCACTGGCCTCCAACCTGACAAACAACCATCCACCATTACTCTCTGGCATCTTCCATTCAGCCACTGTTGAATCCATCTTGCTACTCCAACATTAATACCCAACAATTGAACCTTCTTAACCAACCTTCCGTGCGGAACCTTGTCAAAGGCCTTACTGAAGTCCATATATACAACATCCACTGCTTTACCCTCATCAATTTCCCGAGTAACCTTTACAAAAAATTCAAGAAGATTAGTCAAACACGACCTTCCAGTGACAAATCAATGTAGACTGTTCCTAATCAGACCCTGTTTATCCAGATGCTTATATATATTATCTCTAAGTATCATTTCCATTAATTTGCCCACCACTGACGTCAAACTAACAGGCCTATAATTGCTAGGTTTACTCTTAGACCCCTTTTTAAACAATGGAACAACATGCGCAGTACGCCAATCCTCCGGCAATATTCCCGTTTCTAATGACATTTGAAATATTTCTGTCATAGCCCCTGCTATTTCTACACTAACTTCCCTCAATGTCCTAGGGAATATCCTGTCCGGGCCTGGAAACTTATCCACTTTTATATTTCGCATAAGTGCCAGTACTTCCACTTCTTTGAATCTCATAGTATCCATAGCTACTCTACGTGTTTCCCTTACCTCACATACTTCAATATCCTTCTCCTTGGTGAATACCAAAGAAAATAAATTGTTCAATATCTCCCCCATCTCTTTTGGCTCTGCAGATAGCTGTCCACTCTGACTCTCTAATGGACCAATTTTATCCCTCGTTATCCTTTTGCTATTAATATAGCTGTAGAAACCCTTTGGATTTACTTTCACCTTACTTGCCAAAGCAACCTCATATCTTCTTTTAGCTTTTCTAATTTATTTCTTAGGATTCTTTTTATACTCCTCAAGCACCTCATTTACTCCATGCTGCCTATAATTATTGTAGATCTCTCTCTTTTTCCGAACCGTGTCCAATTTCCCTTGAAAACCATGGCTCTTTCCAATTTTTACTATTTCCTTTCAACCGAACAGGGACATAAAGATTCTGTACTCTTAAAATTTCAACTTTAAATGTCTTCCATTTCTCTTCCACATCTTTCCCATAAAACAAACTGTCCCAATTTACTTATTTTATATCCTTTCGCATATCCTCAAAGTTTCTCCAATCAAAAATCTCAACCCTAGGTCCAGTTCTGACCCTCTCCATAATTATATTGAAACTAATGGTATTGTGATCACTGGTCCCGAACTGTTCCCCAACGTATACCTCTGCCACCTCACCCATCTCATTTCCTAACATGAGGTCCAGCACCGCCCCTTCTCTAGTAGGTACTTCTATGTATTGCTGCAAAAAACTATCCTGCACACATTTTACAAACTCCAAACCATCCAGCCCATTTACAGAATGTGTTTCCCAGTCTATGTGTGGAAAATTGAAATCTCCCACAATCACTACCTTGTGCTTACTACTAATATCTGCAATCTCCTTACATATTTGCTCTTCCAATTCTCGCTCCCCATTTGGCGGTCTATAATACACCCCTTTAAGTGTTGATACCCCTTTCCCATTTCTCAGTTCCACCCAAATAGCCCCCCTAGACGAGCCCTCAAATCTATCCTGCCAAAGCACTGCTGTAATATCTTCCCTGATAAGCAATGCAACACCTCCACCTCTTGCCCCTCCAATTCTATCACACCTGAAGCAACGAAATCCTGGAATATTTAGTTTCCAATCACAGTCCTCCTGCAACCATGTTTCACTGATCGCCACAACATCATACTTCCAGGTGTGAATCCAGGCTCTAAGTTCATCCACCTTTCTTACAATGCTCCTAGCATTAAAATATACACATTTAAGAAACCCACCCTCTCTTATTCTCTTTTTATTGTCATTTTCTTCTCTCTCCCCTACATTTTGGGTCAGAGTGCTACCATTCTCTGCCTCCTGCCTCACACACTGACTGCTAGCTTTCCCAATTTGAGTCCCTCCCCCCCAACCATACTAGTTTAAAGTCTCCCCATTAGCCTTTGCACATCTCTCCGCCAGGATATTGGTCCTCCTCGAGTTAATAATAATAATAATAATAAATTTTATTTTTATAGCGCTTTTCTAAGACTCAAAGTCGCTTTACAATAGTAACAGACAATAGCAAACGGAGAAGCGGCGAACAAACAGCGCCAGCGTCCTCTCCGTGCAGCACATAAAGAAAGAATGCAGACATAACAATAATAGACATTTAATCGGAATAACATATAATCGGAATATAACAAATAATAAAGACATCACAGAGACACAAATTAAAAACAGAATTCAATCCAAAAACAGAAAATCAAAAACACAGTGTGAAGAGAGAGCAGCGGCAACCAATTCGTGCCAGCGTCCACTCTCCCTTCACGGCAGCCATCTTGGACACAGACCTACAAGACTACAGTTAGACAAAAAAAATCATCCCCAAAAATCATTTGAGTTCAAGTGCAACCCGTCCTTTCTGTACAGGTCGCACCTTCCCCAAAAGAGGTCCCAATGATCCAGAAACTTGAATCTATACCCACGGCACCAGTCCATCATCCACTCATTTATCCTCCACCTCGCTCCATTCCTAGTCTCACTGTCGCGTGGCACAGGCAGTAATCCTGAGATTGTTACCTTTGCAGTCCTTCTCCTTAACTCTCTACCTAACTCCCTAAATTCTTCTTTCAGGACCGCTTCTCTTTTCTCACCTATGTCGTTGGTACCTATATGTACCACAACCTCAGGCTCCTCTCCCTCCCATTTCAGGATTTCTTGGACACGTTCAGACACATCCCTGACCCTGGCACCAGAGAGGCAAACTACCATCCGGGTCTCCTGTCTGCGTCCACAGAATCGCCTGCCCGATCCCCTGACTATAGAGTCCCCTATTACAATTGCCCTCCGCTTTTTTCCTTACCCTTCTGAGCAACAGGACCGGTCTTTGTGCCAGAGGCCCGGCCGCTGTCGCTGCCCCCAGGTAAGCTGTCTCCCCCACCCTTACTCAAACAAGAGTACTTATTTTCAAGGTGTACAGCCACCGGGGTACTCACCAGTCCCTGCCTCTGCCCATTGCCCTTCCTAACTGTGTCCCAGTTTTCTGTCTCCCGTGGTCTTGGAGTGACCACCTCCCTGTAACTCCTTTCTATGACCTCCTCGCACTCCCTGAGCAGACAGAGGTCATCGAGTTGCTGCTCCAGGTTCCTAACACGGTCCCTTAGGAGCCCCATCTCGACGCACCTGGCGCAGATGTGGACGTCTGGAGGGCACTCCGACTCCATGACCTCCCACATCTGACATCCAGAACAGTACACTGCTCTGGCCCTCATTTTCCCCCTTATTGATAGGGGAGAGTGTGTCTTCATTGGGGGGGATTTTAATTGCACATTTGAGGCGCGAGACGTTCTGGTACTCAGTGTTCCCCTGCTGTAGCGAAGAAGCTGAGAGGGTTGATTGACTCCTTTGAGTTGGTTGATGCATGGCGGAACCTCCACCCTGATTCCAATGCTTTTTCGCAGAGGTCTGAGGGAGGTGGTTCCCGCATTGATTGCATGTATATTTCCGGAGCGTATGTTTCCCGCTTCTCAGCGGCCTCAATGCGGCTGGTGCCGTGCCCGGACCACTGTCTGGTGCGTGTGGACTTTAAACCGGCGCGCGCTCGGGCTGGGTCCGCGTACAATCACTTTAACAACCGGCTGCTGGAGGATCAGGGTTTCCGGGAGTCATTCAGCCGGTTCTGAGTGAAGCGGGGAGAGAGGCAGAGTTGCTTCTCTTCCCTTAGGCAGTGGTGGAATGAGGGGAAGGCTCACATCCGTCTCTTTTGTAAGGAATACACGTGGGGGTCGACCGGACGGCGGGACTCAGCGGTCGAGAGGCTTGAGAGGGAGCTGCTGGACACAGAGTCTCGCCTGGATCGGGTGGGTGATGACTCCTGCGAATGGGGAGAGTTTCAGGAGAAGGAGGAAGCCTTGAGGTACCTGCAGCTCGAGCGTTCCCGAGGCGCCTTCGTGAGGTCGCGGGTCCAGATGCTGCACGATCTGAACCGGGCTTTGCCTTTCTTTTACTCTGGAGAAAGGGCGGGAAGCCCGCAAGCAGCTCGTAGAGCTGCTCGCGGACCATGGCTCCTCTGTCACTGATCCGGAGAGGATCACTGCCTTGGTCAGGTCCTTTTATGGGTCCCTGTTCTCCGCAGATGGATTCAGCGGGGAGGCTCAGTGGGACCTGTGGGAGACTCTACCGACTGTAGATAGGGAGGTGGCCGATCTTCTTGATGGCTCCTTATCGCTGGAGGAATTAACTTGTGCCCTGCACTAGCTCAGGAGGGGCAAGTTCCCTGGGCTGGATGGGGTGACGGTAGAATTTGTTAGAGCTTTCTGGGATATCCTGGTGGGTGATTACATGTTGGTTCTGGGGGAGAGCATGGCAATCGGGCAGATGCCTCTCTCGTGGCGTAGAGCAGTTGTTGTCTTGCTGCCCAAGAAGGGGGAACTCCGCTTGTTGAAAAACTGGCGTCCAGTCTCTCTCCTATGCACAGAATATAAAGTTTTTGCACGTGCGATGGCAAATCGCCTGGGCTCCGTGCTCTCTCACCATGACCAGTCCTACACAGTCCCTGGCCGGTCCATTCAGAATAACATCCACCTGGTTAGGGACCTGATTCATCTAGCCCAGGGTACTGGTCAGTCAGCTGCTTTTCTGTTTCTTGATCAGGAGAAGGCTTTTGATAGTGTAGAGCATGAATACCTCTTCGGGACGTTGCAAGCGTTCGGATTTGGACCGCAGTTTGTAGCCCGGGTCCGGCTTCTGTACGCTGCAGTGGAGTGTCTTGTGAAGGTTAATGGTGTGTTGTTGGCTCCCTTTCATTTTGGGAAGGGGGTCCTTCAGGGGTGCCCCATGTCGGGTCAGTTGTACTCGGTCTGTGTGGAGCCGTTCCTGTGTCTTCTACGGTGGAGGTTGACAGGCCTGGCCCTACCTGGCCCGAGGGAGGTGGTTTTTCGGCGTATGCCGATGATGTATTCCTTACGTTCACTGATCCTGGTGACCTGCGGAGGATGCGTGACTGCCAGAATAATTTCTCGGCTGCATCTTCTGTCAGGATTAACTGGAGTAAGTGCTCTGGACTTTTAGTGGGTCAGTGGCAGGTAGGCTCCCTGCCGGAGGAGATGAAAATGTATGTGTGGAGCACCATGCACCTCCTCTATCTGGGGGTGAACCTGAGTCCCACTGAGGATGCTTGGCCAGCAAGCTGGCTGGAGTTGGAGATGAAAGTGGTTGCCCGGCTGGGGCGCTGGTCAGGTTTGCTTGGAGTTCTTTCCTTTCAGGGGAGAGTGTTGGTCATAAACCAGCTGGTGGCCTCCATGTTATTGTACCGGCTGGCTACTCTGGTTTCGCCTTCTATATTTGTAACTGTTTACAGAAGAAGCTGGTGGATTTATTTTGGGGAAATAGGAAGCACTGGGTTTCCGCAGCGGTCCTGAGTCCCCCGTTAGAGGAGGGCGTCCAGTCCTTGGTATGCGTGCATACCCAGGTGGCGATTACTGTGAAGGTTTATAGATCTCGTTAAGGATCGATACCCAGAAACAACCACGGTGGATGAAGCTGGCAGGGAGAAAACAGAGCCTATCATTTACAGAACAAGGTGATATTCATGGAGACTAACCGCTTCAACATAGCAATGGACCCTCTTATGTGTACAATCCAACAAAAAAGAAACACAATATGGATAAAAGGAAGAGAACAGCAGGTTAGCTGTGCAACTGTGGCCTTTGCAGATGAGATTGCTATACTAAGTGATTCATTGAAATGACTGAAATAAGATCCTGCAAAACCTCTCTGAATAAATGTACGTAGCTTTAGAAAGGAGACGAGGAGGAATTTCTTTAGTTAGAGGGTGGTGAATCTGTGGAACTCATTGCCACAGACGGCTGTGCAGACCATTATTGGGTAATTCTAAAGCTGAGATTGATATGTTCTTGATTAGTAAGGATGTCAAAGGTTATAGGGAGGAGAATGGGATGGAGAGGGAAAGATAGATGATTCTGCGCCTATGACCATGATTGAACAGCGGAGTAGACTCGATGGGACGAATGCGCAAATTCTGCGCCTATGACTTATGAACTTTCTGCCAGGGCACAGGCCTTGAGTTGAATTTGAAAAAGACCAAGGTCAACAAGATAAAGACATGTCTACAATCCATTACATAACTGGACAATAAACACGGCCTCAATCGATCACCTAAAACCAGGGGAAATGGAGAAATATCCCGGTGCATGGGTCGGGGTTACCAATGAAAACTGGGACTTAAAACTGGATAAATAGTTTGACTGCCTTAAGAACACCAAGCTGAAACCATTTTGAAAGATTGAGATCCTTAGGGCCCACATGGTCCCAAGATTGTGTTTCCATCTAATCCTCATTCTTATTCATTAGTCTTCAGCCAGGAGGTGGATAATCTGTGGAATTCATGGCCACAGAAGGCTGTGGAGGCCGTCAATTGATATTTTTAAGGCAGAGATAGATAGATTCTTGATTAGTATGGGTGTCAGGGTTAATGGGAGAAGGCAGGAGAATGGGGTTGAGAGAGAAACATAGATAACCCATGATTGAATGATGGAGTGGACTTGATGGGCCGAATGGCCTAATTCTGCTCCTAGCACTTATGAGCTCACGGCAGCATCCCAGAACTGGAAGTCTTACAAAGAAAACAGCAAAGGAGATCCTCCACATGCCGAGTGAGACCACGGATGGTATCCTATATGCACAGAATTGTGATGGAGCCTACCAAAATTAGAGGGAGGGAGGAGATGATCCCTCCCACCCAGCTCACCACATCTTCCACCTGCTGCCCTCAGGGAGGCGCTACAGCTCACTGCCTGCCAAAACATCATGATTCAAAAACAGTTTCTACCCATATGCAATTCGAACTCTGAACACTCTATGATAATATCACAAAGCCACCCCGTGCATGTACTGTATACTGTATGTTGTCTGTGTTTTATGTTCTCTTTACTGTGTTCTTCTGTACCACAAACTGTATGTCTGCATGACTGGAATCTGCTTATTGTGTAAAATCCTGTACTGAACATGAATTCCACCAGCTTGACTGTGTGGTCATTAAATAATCTTGAATCTTGAGGGCGTCTCCCTGTCGGAATGCTCCTGGGCCTGGCAAAGATGGCCATTCGCTGGTCCATGCGGTGTCCACGGAGACGCTGGAGGCCTTCCGTGAACGCTGGTCGCCGCGGGAGGTCGAGTGTATTATAGACAAGGACGGCGGGATATTAATCTGATTTTTTGTTTTGTATATAAACTGCTGATACATGCAGCTTGTGATATGAATGCTAGACTACTTTGTATGTTGATTTTGTTTTTGGAATTAAATATTTATTTTTTTTAAAAGGTGAAGGCTGCATCATTGGGGTCCTGGGGTGGAGAATGTGTGGGGTGGCATCTGTTACATGCCACAGAGCTGTGGTACGTAACAGATATTTATGTTGGCTCAAGGACTCGCCAGCCACCTGTCACTTCTGCAGCGAGGAAGAGACCGTGTTCCATGTCTACATGCAGCCCGTTTGACTATCTGAAGGGGATGCTCCTCAAGTTTTGTCTGCACTTTAACCCCACGCTCCTGATCTTTGGTCACCCAGTAGAGGGGGTAGAGTCATTAGGGAGGGGACGTCACCCTGACGGTTTGTTCCTGGGCCTGTCCAAGATGGCCATTCGCGGATCCAACAGCGGGCAATCAAGGGTTCTGCACGAGTCGACTGCCTGCCCCTCTTCCGGGCCTATGTCCATAACCGTGTGTCCCTGCACAGGGAGCAAACGGTATCCAGGAGGAGTCTAGAGGCCTTCCGTGAACGCTGGTCACCACGGGGAGTCGAGTGTTTGGAGATGAAGTTGACAATATTTTAAGTTGATAACTGTTTGATTGTAGCTTGCCAATGGTAGTCTTGATTTTATTATTATTCTGTATTTGTGTTTGTTTGAATGAAAGCTCTTTGTATTAAATAAAATTGAAGGCTGCATGTAGTTTTGTGACCACAGGGAAGACAAAGGAAGAGGCACACAGTGAAGGCAGTACTGTCGCCATTGCCCTCAGTAACACAGTTCAGAAACTGTTGGGGGATGATGACCTTTCTGAAGGCAGCAGCATGGCCATGTCCGTGGCATCAAATCAATTCTGCATGAATACATCATCTTCACCGCATAATGAATCAAATCAACTTCGCACCAGCAAAATAACTCCAAATTGCCTTGCTTCAACAACCATCACAAGAATGGACTGTGACAATGCATCTTCCCTAAGTGGGAGTACTGACCACTACACAATTGCTGGGAAGTCAAACCAAGAACATACTCCATGTTATGTGGCACTACAATCATGCTAAATGGGATGGAGTCCGAACAAATCTGGAGGCTCAAAACCTGGCATGCACGAGTTTACTGGTTTTGACTTGGCCTCTTTGGCATGAAATGTTAACTCTGTTACTCTTCTCACAGACGTTCACTGACCTGCTGAGTGTTTCCTGCATTTTCTGTTTCTTTGAGTTTCTATCAGAAAGTCAACAGCTGCAAGTTCGTTGGTCAGGAATCTTCATATTTCTGAAGATCTGTCCTGAGCTTGGTACATTGAAGTAATCACAAGGCAAGCTCATCAACAACTGTACTTCCTTGGAAGATCGAGGATATTTGTTATGTCAACATATAACCATATAACAATTACAGCACGGAAACAGGCCATCTCGACCCTTCTAGTCCGTGCCGAACACGTATTCTCCCCTAGTCCCATATACCTGCGCTCAGACCATAACCCTCCATTCCTTTCCCGTCCATATAACTATCCAATTTATTTTTAAATGATAAAAACGAACCTGCCTCCACCACCTTCACTGGAAGCTCATTCCACACAGCCACCACTCTCTGAGTAAAGAAGTTCCTCCTCATGTTACCCCTAAACTTCTGTCCCTTAATTCTCAAGTCATGTCCCCTTGTTTGAATCTTCCCTACTCTCAGTGGGAAAAGCTTATCCACGTCAACTCTGTCTATCCCTCTCATCATTTTAAAGACCTCTATCAAGTCCCCCCTTAACCTTCTGCGCTACAAAGAATAAAGCCCTAACTTGTTCAACCTTTCTCTGTAACTTAGTTGCTGAAACCCAGGCAACATTCTAGTAAATCTCCTCTGTACTCTCTCTATTTTGTTGACATCCTTCCTATAATTAGGCGACCAAAATTCTACACCATACTCCAGAATTGGCCTCACCAATGCCTTGTACAATTTTAACATTACATCCCAACTTCTATACTCAATGCTCTGATTTGTAAAGGCCAGCACACCAAAAGCTTTCTTTACCACCCTATCTACATGAGATTACACTTTCAGGGAACTTTGCACAGTTATTCCCAGACCCCTCTGTTCACCTGCATTCTTCAATCCCTACCATTTACCATGTACGTCCTATTTTGATTTGTCCTGCCAAGATGTAGCACCTCACA
Source organism: Amblyraja radiata (assembly GCF_010909765.2). Taxonomy (NCBI): domain Eukaryota; kingdom Metazoa; phylum Chordata; class Chondrichthyes; order Rajiformes; family Rajidae; genus Amblyraja; species Amblyraja radiata. The sequence continues at coordinate 282,158 of NW_022630152.1, forward strand.
CTTATCAGCATTAAACTCCATCTGCCATCTTTCAGACCACTCTTCCAACAGGCATACATCTCTCTGTAGACTTTGAAAATCTACTTCATTATCCACAACCCCACCTATCTTAGTATCATCTGCATACTTACTAATCCAATTTACCACACCATCATCCAGATCATTGATGTACATGACAAACAACAGTGGACCCAACACAGATCCTTGTGGCACCCCACTAGTCACTAGCGTCCAACCTGACAAACAACCATCCACCATTACTCTCTGGCATCTCCCATTTAGCCACTGTTGAATCCATCTTGCTACTCCACCATTAATACCCAACCATTGAACCTTCTTAACCAACCTTCCATGAGGAACCTTGTCAAAGGCCTTACTGAAGTCGATATATACAACATCCACTGCTTTACCCTCATCAATTTCCTGCTTAACCTCTTCAAAAAATTCAAGAAGATTAGTCGAACATGACCTTCCAGGCACAAATCCATGTCAGACCCTGTTTATCCAGATGCTTATATATATTATCTCTAAGTTATCCCTTTTTATCCTTTTGCTATTAATATAGCTGTAGAAACCCTTTGGATTTACTTTCACCTTACTTGCCAAAGCAACCTCATATCTTCTTTTAGCTTTTCTAATTTCTTTCTTAAGATTCTTTTTACATTCTTTATACTCCTCAAGCACCTAATTTACTCCATGCTGCCTATAATTATTATAGATCTCCCTCTTTTTCCGAACCAAGTGTCCAGTTTCCCTTGAAAACCATGGCTCTTTCCAATGCTTACTATTTCCTTTCAACCGAACAGGGACATAAAGATTCTGTACTCTTAAAATTTCACCTTTAAATGTACTCCATTTCTCTTCCACATCTTTCCCATAAAACAAAATGTCCCAATTTACTCCTTTTAAATCCTTTCGCATCTCCTCAAAGTTAGCCTTTCTCCAATCAAAAATCTCAACCCTAGGTCCGGTTCTAACCCTCTCCATAATTATATTGAAACTAATGGTATTGTGATCACTGGTCCCGAACTGTTCCCCAACGCATACCTCCGCCACCTGACCCGTCTCATTTCCTAACAGGAGGTCCAGCACCGCCCCTTCTCTAGTAGGTACTTCTATGTATTGCTGCAAAAAACTATCCTGCACACATTTTACAAACTCCAACCCATCCAGCCCATTTACAGAATGTGTTTCCCAGTCTATGTGTGGAAAATTGAAATCTCCCACAATCACTACCTTGTGCTTACTACTAATATCTGCAATCTCCTTACATATTTGCTCTTCCAATTCTCGCTCCCCATTTGGCGGTCTATAATACACCCCTATAAGTGTTGCTACCCCTTTCCCATTTCTCAGTTCCACCCAAATAGCCTCCCTCGACGAGCCCTCTAATCTATCCTGCCAAAGCACTTCTGTAATATCTTCCCCGATAAGCAATGCAACACCTCCACCTCTTGCCCCTCCAATTCTATCACACCTGAAGCAACGAAATACTGGAATATTTAGTTTCCAATCACAGCCCTCCTGCAACCATGTTTCACTGATCGCCACAACATCATACTTCCAGGTGTCAATCCAGGCTCTGAGTTCATCCACCTTTCTTACAATGCTCCTAGCATTAAAATATACACATTTAAGAAACCCACCCTCTCTTATTCTCTGTTTATTGTCTTTATCTTCTCTCTCCCCTACATTTTGGGTCAGAGTGCTACAATTCTCTGCCTCCTGCCTCACACACTGACTGGTTGCTTTCCCAATTTGAGTCCCTCCCCCCAACCATACTAGTTTAAAGTCTCCCCAGTAGACTTTGCAAATCTCCCCGCCAGGATATTGGTCCCCCTCGAGTTCAACTGCAACCCGTCCTTTCTGTACAGGTCACACCTTCCCCAAAAGAGGTCCCAATGATCCAGAAACTTGAATCCATACCCACTGCACCAGTCCCTCATCCACTCATTTACCCTCCACCTCGCTCCATTCCTACTCTCACTGTCGCGTGGCACAGGCAGTAATCCTGAGATTGTTACCTTTGCAGTCCTTCTCCTTAACTCTCTACCTAACTCCCTAAATTCTTCTTTCAGGACCTCTTCTCTTTTTTTACCTATATCGTTGGTACCTATATGTACCACAACCTCAGGCTCCTCTCCCTCCCATTTCAGGAATTCTTGGACACGTTCAGACACATCCCATATACTCCATTGAAGGTCCACAGATAGAGATTACACTGACTGGTTGCATTGCGGCCTGGTTTCACAAATCAAACGCCCAGGAATGGAGATTACAGAGTGCTGTAGACACTGCCTGGATCATCACAGGTACTAACATCCCTAACGTCAAAAGGATTTTTTGGAGGCGCTGCCTCAAAAAGGGCAGGCACTATCATCAAAGACCCGCACCTCCCTGGCCATGTTCTTATTTCACGCCTACCATCATGAAAGTGGTACAGGAAAGTGGTACAGGAGCCTGAAAACCATGACCTCCAGGTCAAGACTAGCAGCAACCATCGCACTATATATCACAAACCTTGTCAACTTTAAACCAGTCCTGCAACGGACCCGAACTTTACTTCATTCTATACCAGATCCACGCTCTCAACAAACGCTTCTGTGCCTATCTGGGCTCCACTAAGGATCACAAGCTTGCACGTCTCCAGACCTGTCCCTCCATTGACACTCCTCGAATCGACCGCTGCAGCTCCACTACTGGACCATGCCACCTGCCCTACCACCACGGGGCTAAGACACGCAATGCCATAGCTGCCAAGAGGAGCAGCACCCACATCCACCACCGCTACATTGACGACTGGATTGGTGCTACCATCCTTCACTCAAGATACACTTGGACCATCTCCTACATCTCCCTACCTTTTCTTAATCTCACCGTGTCCATCACAGGAGATAGACTATCAACTGACAATGACTCCCACAGCTATCTAGACTACATGTCTTACCACCTTGCTTCCTGTAAAGACTCTATCCCCTACTCCCAATTCCTCCGTCTACGCCGCATCCGAGCCCAAGATGAGATGTTCCATACCAGGACATCCGAGATGTCCCCATTGATTAGGGACAGAGGATCTCCTCGGTATCCCGCAGCTCCGCTCTTGCTCCCCTTCCCCCCGGTTGTGACAGGGAAAGAGTCCCCCTGGTCGTCCAATACAGCAGATAATCCTCCAACATTTTCGCCACCTCCAATGGGATCCCACCACTAGCCACATCTTCCCAATCTTCCCAAGTGTCCAGCTTTAAGTTTCTGGGCACTCACATTTCAGAGGACATCACATGGTCCACCAACACCGCTGCGCTGGTCAAGAAGGCACAGCAGCGACTGTTCTTCCTGAGGACATTAAAAAAGACTGGTCTGCCCCAACAGCTGCTGACAACCTTCTACCGCTGCACCACAGAGAGCATATTAACGTATGGCATCTCTGTGTGGGATCTCAGCTGCACGGAGGCGGAGAGGAGAGCTCTTCAGCGTGTCGTCCACAGAGCGCAGTGGATCATTGGGACACAGCTACCAGCCTTGGAGGGGATCTCCCACACACGGTGCCTCAGGAAGGCCGTCAGCATCCATAAAGACTCCTCACACCCCTGTAACGGACTGTTTGAACTACTTCCCTCCGACAGACGTTACAAGGCCTTCTACGCCCGAACCTCCAGACTCAGAAACAGCTTCATTCCCAGAGCTATTGCGGCTCTGAACCGGCCCTGCTGAGTGCCCCCCCCCCCCCTGGACTGTCTCACTCAGATGGTTACGTCGCACCGTTTAATTATTTATTTATTTTGACACCGGTTGGAAGCTGCATACTAAATCTCGTTGCACTGATGTGGAATGACAATAACATATATTATTATTCCACCCCTTTCCGCAGAGACCTCTGTTCCCTCTGTAACTCCCTGGTCAACTCGTCCCTTCCCAAACCGCCTCTTCTCCAGGTACTTTCCCCTTCAACCGCAGGAGATGCAAGACCTGAGCAGGAGATGAACCCATACTTCCCTCCTCTACTCCATGCAAGGACCCCAACAACCTTTTCAGGTGAGGCAGATGTTCACGTGCACCACCTCCAACCACATTTATTGTATATGCTGTTCTAGGTGTACCTGTAATGTGCTCTCTGAAAGTGACGGGGGCCATTCATACATGAGCACATTCACATGTTCTGCAAGTCCATCCAGGTGTGGACTCTTCTAAAGCAGCAAGACCGAGCGCAGGACTCCCGCTTTTGCATTATTATGGCTACCTAGTTTTATGGTTATAAATGTATTCCATTTTTTTATTCATGTTTTATCTGTGTGTGTGAGTCAAGCCTGTTAAGCTGCTAGCTGCAAGAATTTAATCGTTCTGTTACCGGTATATACGACAATTAAACACTCTTAACTCTCCAACAATTACTGTGGGGCGTCAGCAGAAATACAACCCACCACATTCTACAATGTCATGACTTAGCAGATTCCTCATTCTTCTCTTCTTTTCAGTTAAGCCAGCAGATCAAGACTGGTTCAATTAGGAGTGCAGAAGGGCAGCTTCAGGTATGTCCAAAAATGATGACATGCCAGCTCAGTGTGTCTTCAATACCATGCATGATCCACAGTAAAAACAGCACACGCAGGCAGCATCCCTGGAGAGAAGGAACGGGCCCCGTCCAACGAAGGAGATGGCCGGAGGCCCACAACAGCCTAGGATGTGTCGGGATGTGTCATAAGATCCATTTAACCATATAACAATTACAGCACGGAAACAGGCCATCTCGGCGCTACAAGTCCGTGCCGAACAACTTTCTTCCCTTAGTCCCACCTGCCTGCACTCATACTATAACCCTCCATTCCCTTCTCATCCATATGCCTATCCAATTTATTTTTAAATGATACCAACGGACCTGCCTCCACCACTTCCACTGGAAGCTCATTCCACACCGCTACCACTCTCTGAGTAAAGAAGTTCCCCCTCATGTTACCCCTAAACTTCTGTCCCTTAATTCTGAAGTCATGTCCTCTTGTTTGAATCTTCCCTATTCTCAAAGGGAAAAGCTTGTCCCATCAACTCTGTCTATCCCTCTCATCATTTTAAAGACCGCTATCAAGTCCCCCCTTAACCTTCTGCGCTCCAGAGAATAAAGACCTAACTTATTCAACCTTTCTCTGTAACTTAGTTGTTGAAACCCAGGCAACATTCTAGTAAATCTCCTCTGTACGCTCTCTATTTTGTTGACATCCTTCCTATAATTGGGAACCAAAATTGTACACCATACTCCAGATTTGGTCTCACCAATGCCTTGTACAATGTTAACATTACATCCCAGCTTCTATACTCAATGCTCTGATTTATAAAGGCTAGCATACCAAAAGCTTTTTTTACCACCCTATCTATATGAGATTCCACCTTCAAGGAACTATGCACGGTTATTCCCAGATCCCTCTGTTCAACTGTATTCTTCAGATCGAGAGCGTGGACTTTTAAAATGGCACTGAAATATGGCGCCTCTTGCATATGGGCTCTGCAGACTATTTCTGTACATTTGCAAATCGAGGATCAGGGGTATGGCAATACTGTACAGGACACTTTGTGTGAAAAATAATTTCTTCTGTCCGACAAAAGGAAAGGTTTTAAATTGAAGAAAGCGACAAGGAACCAACGTGAAAACCTGTCTTCTCCGAAACATTCTCTTAAAGAAGCTTCTACTAAAAAATGCTGTAGGACTATGTCACTGGGTAAGAACAAATCACTGCAAGCATCTTTCTTCAAACGGTAAGCTTAATGGTTTTAATATGTAATGCATAATCCCCATTCAGAAAGAATGTGACTTGATTTGTATTTTACTGGCATCTTTAGGTAGCAGCTATCTAATTCATATTGCACACACCTGCTATGTTTAATTCTTTCAATAGGCAAAGACAATGAAACCATGCATCTTGTATTCATTGGAGTTTAGCTTGTATTCACTGGAGTTTAGAAGAATGAGGGGGATCTTATAGAAACAGGGAATTCCATAAATTCACAACTCTCCGGACGAAAAAGTTTTACCTCACCTCACCTCAGTCTTAAATGACCTCCCCTTTATTCTAAGACTGTGGCCCCTGGTTCTGGACTCGCCCAATATTGGGAATATTTTTCCTGCATCTAGCTTGACCAGTCCTTTTATAATTTTATATGTTTCTATAAGAACCCCCTCATCCTTCTAAACTCCAGTGAATACAAGCCTAGTCTTTTCAATCTTTCCTCATATGACAGTCCCGCCATCCCAGGGATCAATCTCGTGAACCTATGCTGCACTGCCTCAATCACAAGGATATCCTAGAATGGGAGAAATGTGCCTCCCTAGAATGGGAGAAATAGCCACAATTCCCCTACCTGTTTCGAGGCTGCTCACACGGAGCAGTCTTGTATCCATTTTGTACAGCCGACAGGAACTTCTGGACTTCGGTTCCTGCGGCTGCAACAACTTTCTGGGTGATCTCCGTCTCGTTCCTGAGATCGTCAGAGCAACGGAGCACCGGAGCTGCAGGGCTGGAGACCGCCAGCGAAACCGCGGGGCTGGAGACCGCCAGCAGAGCCGCGGGGCAGGAGACCGCTAGCAGAGCGCGGTGCAGGAGACCGCCAGCAGAGCCGCGGGGCAGGAGACCGCCAGCAGAGCCGCGGGGCTGGAGACCGCCAACAGAGCCGCGGGACTGGAGACCGCCAGCAGAGCCGCGGGCCTGGAGACCGCCAACAGAGCCGCGGGGCTGGAGACCGCCAGCAGAGCCGCGGGGCTGGAGACCGCCAACAGAGCCGCGGGGCTGGAGACCGCCAGCGGTGCCGCGGGGCTGGAGAAAGCCAGTGGAGCCGCGGGGCTGGAGACCGCCAGCGGGGCTGGAGACCTCCAGCAGAGCCGCGGGGCTGGATAAAGCCAGTGGAGCCGCGAGCTGGAGACCGCCAGCGGGGCTGGAGACCGCCACCGGAGCCACGGAGACGCGGGACAACAGAGCAGCAGAACACCTGCGCGCACCAAGCCAGCTCGGCTGACCAGAAGCACCAACAGACGGCGACGCGTACGAAACCACCGCCGGGGACACAGAGGTGGGTTAAAGGCCAGGTTAGAGCTAGCCCCACACAGGCTAGCGATTCCTAGCCTTTTCCTCGCCAACGTGCGCTCACTGGCAAACAAAATGGATGAACTCCGGCTAAGGATCACCTCCCACATCCGGATCAAAGACTGCAACATCCTGATCTTCATGGAAACTTGGCTCAACATCAACGTTCCTGATAGCGCCATCCAGCTAACGGGGCGTCGTTTACTCCGAGCGGACAGGACAACAGACTCCGGTAAGACCAGAGGTGGGGGTCTGCGCATTTATGTAAATAAAGCATAGTGCACGGACTCCACCATCATCGAGAGTCACTGCTCAACTAACCTTGAGTTCCTCTTGGTTAGATGCAGACCGTTCTATCTGCCCAAAGAGTTCACCTCCACTGTTGTGACTGCAGCCTATATCGCTCCTGATACTAATGCCAAGCTTGCAATGAAAGAGCTGCATACTGCCATTAGCAAACAACAGACGCACAACCCTGAGGCAGCCTTCATTGTTGCGGGTGACTTCAATCACTCTAACCTGAAGACTGCACTCCCCAAATTCCACCAACATGTATCCTTCCCCACTAGAGTAGACAAGACACTGGACAAAGTCTACACTAACATGGCCGAAGCTTACAAAGCCGTCCCCTCCCCCACCTTGGTCAGTCTGATCACCTCTCATTGTTCCTGCTCCCTAAGTACTCCCCACTCATCAGACGGGTTAAACCAACTGTAAGGACAGTTAAAGTCTGGTCAGAGGAAGCGGACTCCACACTTCAGCAGTGTTTTGGAAACACTGACTGGAAGGCGTTTGCAGCCCAGGCCACCCTTGACTCCCACACGGACATTGATTCCTACACATCCTCTGTTCTGGACTTTATAAACTCCACCATCAATAGTGTCACCTCACTCAAACGGGTGACCATATTCCCGAATCAGAAGCCATGGATGAACAGCGAGGTCAGGCTACTGCTGAAAGCACGGGACACTACTTTCAGGTCAGGCGATGCTCGAGCCTACAGTTCATCCAGGGCTAACCTGAAGAGGGGCATCAAGTAGGCCAAGCACTGCCATAAGCTCAGGATTGAGGAGCACTTCAACAACAACTCCGACCCCCGACGCATGTGGCAAGGCATCCAGGCCATCACGGACTATAGACCCACCAACACCACCCCCACATCCAGCGACGCCTCCTTCCTTGAGGAGCTTAACCACTTCTATGGCCGCTTCGACAGGGACAATCTAGAGACAGCCATCAAGGCTGTGCTCCCTGCTGATCACCAACCCCTCACACTCGCCCCCTACAACGTGTACGTGGCCCTGAGTAGGACTAATGCACGTAAGGCTGCTGGTCCAGATGGCATCCCCGGGCGCGTCCTCAGGGCCTGTGCTGCGCAGCTGACACGACGTCTGGACTGACATCTTCAACCAGTCACTAGCCCAAGCAGTTGTGCCCACGTGCTTTAAATCCACCTCCATCGTGCCGGTGCCAAAACACTCCACTGCGGCAAGCCTCAACGACTTCCGCCCAGTTGCACTTACCCCCATCATCACCAAGTGCTTCGAAAGGCTGGTCCTGGCACACCTCAAAGGCTGCCTACCCCCCACACAGGATCCCTATCAGTTTTCCTACCGCAAGACAGGTCAGGTACCAGAAATTGTACCGGGAGAGCAGCATCGTTAGCCTGACAGAGACGTGGTTGACGGAAAACACGTCCGATTCTCTGATCAGTTTCACCGGCTTCAGGACGATACGAGCGGACAGGGACACCGGTGCGAGCGGTAAGCAGAAAGGTGGGGGGCTTTTACTGCTCGTCAATAACAAGTGGTGTAACCCTAATCACGCTACTATCAAAGAACAGATATGCAACAAGGACATTGAACTGTTAGCGGTTAGTTTAAGACCATATTACCTACACAGGGAGTTCACTGTGGTGGTAGCCATTGTTGTTTACATTCCTCCATCTGCCAAGGCGGAAGTCGCGTGTGACGTGCTGTACACCACTATAGCGAGACTTCAGTCCAAGTACACAGAGGCGTTCATTGTTGTGTCTGGAGATTACAACCATGTCTGTCTCTCTAAGACTTTGCCCACTTTTATACAGTTTATTGACTGTACAACTAGAGGTGATAAAACGCTGGATCTCTTGTATGCAAATGTGAAAAGTGCATACAAATGTACTGCACTGCCCCCTCTTGGTCGATCAGACCACGACATGCTACATCTCTCTCCCTCCTACACACCAGCTGCCAAGAGGCTGCCTGTCACCACCAGAACATCAAGAGGCTGGTATCCTGAGGCAGATGAAGCCCTGAGGTGCTGTTTTGAGACAACAGATTGGGATGTGTTCTGTGAGGAGTATGGGGAAGACATTGACGGCCTAACAGAATGCATTACCCATTACATCAATTTCTTCTATGATGACATCATGCTATCCAGGGTAATTCGTTGCTACCCTAATAACAAACCATGGATTACCAGCAGCCTGAAGGCCTTACTAAATGAGAAGAAAAAGGCTTTCAGGGAGGGCGACAGGAATACAATCAAAGAACTTCAAAAGGAACTGAAGGTGAGGATTAAGGAGGGGAAAGAAGCTTATAGGCTCAAACTAGAACGGCAGCTGCAGCAAGATGGAGTGAAGCAGGTATGGGCTGGAATGTGAAAGATCACGGACATGAAGCAGAAGGATGGGACACTGCCTGATGGCGAACAGAGTCTGGCTGATGATCTGAACAGATTTGTCAACAGATTTGACTGCCCCACACCACCCCAGCCTCCCCCACCTGGTCTGCTGACCATTGCTGCTTCCTCTCCACCTCCCCTCCCTCTCTCCAACACTCCTGAGATGTCACCTGCACGGAGTCCCCTCTACCCACCTCCTACTCCACCAGCAGCCCCACCTATGACCCTTCATACTGCTCAGGTCAAGTTGATGCTGGACAGACTGAAGCCAGGGAAAGCAGTGGGGCCTGATGACACCAGCCCAAGGCTACTGAAGACTTGCTCTTCAGAGCTGTGTGGTATCCTAACACACCTGTTCAACCTGAGCTTGCGTCTACAGAAGGTCCCAAGGCTGTGGAAAACATCTTGCCTGGTACCTGTCCCAAAGAAGACCCATCCCACTCACCACAATGACTACGGACCAGTAGCGCTCACCTCACATATTATGAAGACATTTGAGAGACTTGTCCTCTCCTACATCAGGACTAGTGTGTCAACTCAAATGGATCCTTTACAGTTTGCATATCAGCCCAACATCAGTGTCGATGATGCCCTCATTTACATGCTACAGAGGGCGTACACACATCTGGACATCCCTGATGCATCTTTAAGGATTACATTCTTTGACTTCTCAAGCGCCTTGAACACAATTCAGCACCGACTGCTAGGGGACTGGTAGTGTGGTGTTTGGATTACCTTTTCCTCAGACCACAGTACGTGCGCCTACAGAACAATGTCTCAAGCACCATCCTGAGCAGCACAGGGGCTCCACAAGGAACTGTGCTGGCTCCATTCCTGTTCACCATCTACACAGCGTATTTCCAATACAACACCAACAGCTGCTTTTTGCAGAAATTTTCAGATGACACAGCTGTTGTCGGCCTCATCAAAGGGGGCAATGAGGAGGAGTATAGAGATACAATAAACAACTTTGTGGAGTGGAGTGCACACAATAACCTCCATCTCAGCACCACAAAAACCAAGGAGATAGTTGTGGGTTTCAGGAGGGGGAGGAGGAGGACTCAACCAACACCAATCACCATCAGGGGCACTGAGGTGGAGGTGGTCGCCAACCACAGGTACCTTGGTGTGCAGCTTGACAGTGAGCTGGACTGGAAGAGTCATATGGAGGCGGTGTACAGGAAGGGACAAAGTCGACTGTATTTCTTAAGGAGGCTGAGGTCATTCAACATCTGCCAACCCCTACTGTGCAGTGCCTACCATTCAGTGGTGGCCAGTGCTCTGTTTTTTTGCTGTGGCCTGTTGGGGAGAAGGCGCCCGCATAGCGGACAAAAACAGACTCGACAAGCTGATCAGGAAGGCCGGCTCAGTGGTCGGGGCTGAGCAACTAACGGTCCAGCAGGTGGCAGAGGCCAGAACTCTGAACAAGCTGGGTTCAATAATGACCAACCCCACTCACCCACTCCACGCCCTGAAGGTGATCAAGAGCAGCATCTTCAGTCAGAGACTGATTGCACCAATGTGCAAAACTGGGAGATATAGGAAGTCTTGTATACCAGCTGCTATAAGGTTTTACAATGCACAAACATAATTTTGCATTTTTCTAGTATTCATTCATTGTATTTTAACTCATTAAGTATGGAAGCTATCTGAGGAAATGTGTGGTGTTATGTCTGTCTTGAAGCTGTTGTGGCACTGTACTTTCCTGTAAAGGATTATTAAAGGATCTAATCTAAACTAATCTAAGAACAGGAGTACGGAGGATGACATCTCAACGGCACTTCACTCCGCCCTCTCCCACCTCGACAACAGAGACACTTACGTAAGAATGCTGTTCATCGATTACAGCTCAGCATTCAACACCATTATACTCTCTAAACTGATCACCAAACTCGGTGACCTGGGCATCGACCCCCTCCCTCTGCAACTGGATACTGGACTTTCTAACCAACAGACCCCAGTCTGTTAGGTTAGACAAGCACACCTCTTCAACCCTCACCCTGAACACCGGCGTTCCACATGGCTGTGTGCTGAGCCCCCTCCTCTACTCCCTCTTCACCTACGACTGCACACCTGTACATGGTACTAACGCCTTCATCAAGTATGCAGATGATACGACGGTGATTGGCCTCATCACCAACAACGATGAGTCGGCCTGTAGGGAGGAGGTCCAGCTCCCAGCAGCATGGTGCGCTGACAACAACCTGGCCCTTAACTCTAAGAAGACCGGGGAGCTCATTGTAGACTTCAGGAAGTCTAGGGTCGACACGCACACCACCATCCACATCAACGGGACGGAGGTGGAACGTGTTTCCAGCTTCAGGTTCCTGGGGGTCAACATCTCCGATGACCTCTCTTGGACCCACAATACCTCAACTTTGATCAAGAAGGCTCACCAGCGTCTCTTCTTCCTGACGAGACTTAAGAAGGTCCATCTGTCTCCTCAGATTCTGGTGAACTTCTACCGCTGCACCATCGAGAGCATCCTCACCAACTGTATCACAGTATGGTATGGCAACTGATCTGTCTCTGACAGGAAAGCACTGCAGAGGGTGGTGAAAATTGCCCAACGCATTACCGGTTCCTCACTCCCTTCCATTGGGTCTGTCCAGAGCAAGCGTTGTCTGAGAAGGGCGTTCAGCATCGCCAAGGACTGCTCTCATCCCAACCACAGACTGTTTACCCTCCTACCATCCAGGAGGCGCTACAGGTATCTACGTTGCCGGACCAGCAGGTCCAGGAACAGCTTCTTCCCTGTGGCTGTTACACGACTCAACACTGTACCTCGGTGATTGCCAATCACCCCCCCCCCCCGGGATAATCCTCCCACCAGGAAAAAAAATACTATGACTCTATGCACGTAAATAGATTTATTATTGCTCATATTTATGTCGCTCTTCTAGGGAGATGCTAACTGCATTTCGTTATCTCTGTACTGTACACTGCACAATGACAATAAAGTTGAATCTGAATCTGAATCTGACATGTTCTTGATTAGGAAGGGTGTCAAAGGTTATGGGAGAAAGTAGGAGAATGGGGTCGGGAAGGAAAGATAGATGAGCCATGATTAAATGGCGGAGTAGACTCAATGGGGCGAATGGTTAAATAAACTCGAATGACTTTTGAACTTGTAAATGCATTTTAAATCGATTACTCGGGCAGGATCCGTCACATTTACCTCTCTGACGGTGACACAAAAACATCCAGGCTTTGCAAGTAAGGCAATTTGTAATGGTATTATTAGTTTAATTAAAGCAAAAGTGTTTTGCATACTTCTGGCAGGAGTATTTTGTGGTATTATCAGATGCTTGTAATCAGGGGGAATATTAATGCAGTTTGTCACCCATGTTAGCATGCAATTCTACAGTATTTTTTAATGTCCAATGTTCTATTGACAGTCTAGAGTTGTCAATGACTTGTGTCTGAGTCCTGTCATTGGTTGGAATGACCAGTACCTAAAACCAAGCATTCCACATCACCTCATCAGTGGATTCAATGCTACACTGCACGATGTGCTACATTAGCAACAGAGAAGGAACAGGAACCCAGCTCTCACCTCTAGAATTCCATGTAAACTAAATGGTACAATTGTATGGAGGATGTTGGGACAGAGACCGCTGCAGATGTACAAAGGCAATGTTTAACAATTGCAGAACAAGTTGGTTGAGTAGTCAGTTTATAAAAGGAACACCGAACCTTTGGAACAGAGAAGCAAAGTATAAAAGCAAGGTATGCTACGTTTTTACAAATCAAATCGCTTCTACACAAGTCTGTTCGACTGCATTGAACAACAAGAATGGTATCAAGATGGAAGGCTTCACATCCATGAAAAATCTAAAGAAAGTGGGATTATCGTGCTTAGAGAAGGTTAATAGAAGTGTTCATAGATCAGTCAGGTACATACGGTTCTTGCCAAAGGCATAAACGTTTCCAACCAAGGGATACTGATTTAGTGAAAAATAATCAAAGGCAATACTTTTGATCTATTACGTGAAATAGCCAGGCCTGGGAATCGTGAGACAATCCATTAATGACTTTGCTTGCCAGATTACAATTCATTCTTCATTACAGAAACTAAACAAGCATACGGCAAATTTGTTGTGCCTCGGCATTCCGTCCCTCCCTCCTGAATATAACATTATATTCCGTGCCATAAATACTTTTCTACACCTCAATTAGATGATCTGCACAACATCCCTCTTCAAACCTAAAAGCATAATCAATTCAGTTCCTCCAATATTTTTCTTGACATTCAATTAGACAATGACAGAGCAGTACCCAGGCCATCCCAGAGTAACAAATGCCCCACTTATGAGAAACCCATACATGCAGAAAAGCTCCAATATTAAATTCAAAAGTCCGATGTACATACATACGTTCATTTCCAGGAACGTTAGAACTAGTTTTGTCTCTTTTACCAATTGTTCCTTCTTGTCAGCATGATGTGTTTTTTAATGCCATTCATTACAAAATAGTAAACATAGAGTGATTTTTGTCTATTTTCTGACATACAAAATCAACATCTGTACCAATGGAATCCATTTGTTAGTCAGGGAAGGCCTGTGCTCAGATTAATTTATGCACATTTGCTCCAAATCCCTCATTAACCCTCCCACCAAAATTCCTGTCTAACACGGCAGTGAAAGTACCAACTGACCCACAGCATTCAAAAAACCTTTTGGGGAGATCGCTCCAGGTTTCCACTGTGTTGTGTGAATCAGACGTCTTGCCAGTTTCAAGGAATCGTAGAGTTGGTGACATAGAAGATGGAGTCCGTGCCGGCTGGAAAATCGCTGCCCAAATTCCAGAACTTGATCCGTAGCCTTTCAGGCAGGCGCACTGTTCATCATCTTCCAAAATTCCGTAGGTTGCAGAATGGTTCACACAAATTGGAAGAGAGCAAATGACGCCTCACTTTTTCTGGAGAGAGGGAGATAGAAAATGAGGAACTGCAGGTCAGTTAGGCTGGCATCAGCATTCGGGAAATGCTAGACTGTGGACTTAAATTAAAGATATGGTATCATGGAACATAAAAACTAAATAATTTAGCAGATGCCGCGCACATTTACAACTAGCACACCAAAGATAAAACATACAGCAGGGCTCAAAATTAACGGTTGCCCAATTGCCAATGGCCACCTAAAGTGGGAATGATGGAAACAGCGTTTATCAATATTTTTTATTTAATCTGGGGCGTACAAACTTGGAATCTTCATTGCTGTTCACAACACATACATCTAATCTGAATGTCCGATAATGTGGCTTTTTGACACCTTTAAATATATTGCCAAAAGAACATTTGCTGCAGTTATGTCATTTGGCCATCTCTTATAGACAATAGACAATAGGTGCAGGAGTAGGCCATTCGGCCCTTCGAGCCAGCACCACCATTCAATGTGATAATCGCTGATCATCCCCAATCAGTACCCCGTTCCTGCCTTCTCCCCATATCCCCTGACTACGCTATCTTTATAACCCTATCTAGCTCTCTCTTGAAAGTATCCAGAGAACCGGCCTCCACCCTCCTCTGAGACCGAGAATTCCACAGACAGTTCTTGTCATTTAGTGTAATGTTTAACCCGTCAGGTGGGTATCGTCGGTTTTAACAGCTATTATCATAAAATGCCTTTAGAAATGTCCTTGCAACCTGTATATTTTGTTGTGGATAAATTATGTGGGAAGCAAGTGAGTGTAAGTACCAATAACGACCCATGCTATGGCCATGTCAGGTTAATTTCCCGTCCTTCACAGAAAACATGCTTGCATCAATCTGTAGTGTGCATGGTTAAGCATATATGTTACCATGGTCCAGGATTTATTGACACAGTTTGATCATACGGTGAATCATCCAACCACATTTGTTTGGAAGTGGAAAGAAATAATAGAATTGCATTCATTGCAACGTGTACAAATAGTTGAGATACTGTATTATAATGTTGCTGCATGTTATTGTGGTATATATCATGTCTTGATTGGTGAATATGTTTAGTTTGTGACTTTATTTGAAGCAGAAATAATATGTGAATGCTTCAATGAGCATAATTCTGACTGGTAACGGCGCACTTCGTCCGAGCACATTACCGCACACGCCATGCAAGCCATTTTAAATGACCACCTAAACTGTCATTTGGCAACTGAAAAAGCTGCCCAGGTTGCCCGGTTGGCAACAGAGAAAAAAAGCCCTGATGCAATGCTGGTATAACTCAGCAGGTCAGGCTACATCACGGAAGGGAATGAATAGGTGTTTTTTTTTTTGTAATAGGGAATGCGAGAAAGCTGAAAAAGAAGTGGGAGGAGACAAAGCCTAGCAAGTTATATGTGGATACAGGCGAGGAGGTTTTATTGGCAGATGGGCGGATAAACACTGGAAATAAAAAAGAGATAAAGCTGTCAGATAATGAGAGAAAAGGATGAAATACAATGTAGGTGGGAGATAATGGTCTTATATTCACTGGAATTTAGACTGGGCTTATATTCACTGGAATTTCGAAGCATAAGATGGGATCTTATAGAAACATAACATGTTTAAGGGATTGTATAGGCTAGATGCAGGAAAAATGTTCCCCATGTTGGGGGAGAATAAGGGGTAGGCCATTTAGGACTGAGGTGAGGAAAACCCTTTTCACCCAGAGAGTTGTGAATCTGTGGAATTATCTGCCACTGGTGGCAGTGTAGGGCAAATCATTGGATGTATTCAAGAGAGAGTTAGATATAGCACTTAAGGCTAATGGAATCAACGGATATGGGGAGAAAGCAGAAACGGTTACGATTCTGGACGATCAGCCATAATATTGAATGGTGGTTCTGGCTGCAAGGGTTGAATGGCCGACTCATGTACCTATTTTCTATGTTTCTATATAGATAGGACGGAGAGGGTCAAAGAAGAGGGGGGGTGGTGGGAGAAATTAGAGTGCATCTGGGGGGGGGGGTGGAGAGAACGGGGGGGGAGGGCACAAAAACAGATGCAGGCCTTGGCGAAACAAGCGAAAATGTTTGGTGAAATGGCCGCCTCTTCTACACAACTCTTAACCTGCAAAAAATACATCAGAACCAGAGATGTTTCATTAAAGTGCCACACAGAATCAAACAAAGTGAAAGGACCCAAGTAAAAGGATTGATGCTACGCAGCATATTGTTTACTGCTCAGGATGTGTCCTGGAGTTGAATAATGGAGTGGAATTATGCTCAAATAGATCATCATTGCTTTATTGTTTAGATATGTCAGTGATGACACTGCTGTGTAAGGAACTTAGCAAGAGTCGATGCCCTCTCCACTACTACACTGGGAATCTGAATGAGGGCCTCATCCCTTTCCTGGCTCGCCACAGCAAAGAAGTGGTTAAAGTGACATATGGTTCGGTCTAGAATAAGCCATGGTTGTCTGTAAGGGTCGGTAGTGGATGAAATGGAGAGCCCAAGTATCTTGTTAAGTTCCTGTTGTTCCCAGCCAAATTAACTAATTGTTCAAAATTGAGTAGTAATTCCCAATGTTGGTACCACACCTGTTGATCATGTTTGTATCCTCTCCAATGCTTCCATGTAAAGTCATACTTCTTTCCACATATGAAGCAGAATCAAAACTCAGTAACTTTGAAATTTTAATTAGAAACATAGAAACATAGCAAATAGGTGCAGGAGTAGGCCATTCGGCCCTTCGAGCCTGCACCGCCATTCAATATGATCATGGCTGGTCATCCAACTCAGTATCCCATCCCTGCCTTCTCTCCATACCCCCTGATCCCTTTAGCCACAAGGGCCACATCTAACTACCTCTTAAATATAGCCAATGAACCCTTAACTACCTTCTGTGGCAGAGAATTCCACAGATTCACCACTCTCTGTGTAAAAAATGATTTTCTCAATTCCGCCTCTTCAGAAATAATTACTAACCTATGTTGTCTTTAGGACTAACTACTTGACAACTATGATTAGGAGTGTAAGATCCATAGGCACTATGAGATATTTGTGATTGCAAATGTCTGGAATTGTTAAGTTTGTCTGGGTTAAGGGGTATTAGCTGCAAGGAGAGGTTATTCAGAATTAAGATTGTTTTCTCTCGAACGTCAGAGGTTTCACCGAGACCTGATAGAAATATATAAAATCAGTGGCATAGATCAGATACAGTCAGAATCTTTTTAATCTGCAGAATGGAAAAATCAAATACTAGAGGGCATCGCTTTAAGGTGTGGGCTGCAACATTTGAATGCGATGTGGAGGACAATCTTTATAGATCTATTTTTATTTTATTTTTTACACAGAGGGTGTTGAGTGCCTAAAATGCGCTGCCAAGGTTGGAGAAGTGATAGATACGTTAGTGGCATTTAAGAGGCTTTTTGATCGGCACATGAATGTGCAGGGAATGTAGGCACAGGTAAGCAAGAGATGGTCTTGGCATCATGTTCAACACAGACACTGTGGCCCAAAGGGTCTGTTCTTGTGCTGTACTGTTCTATAAACATGCTTACAGCATGCAACAATCAGACTACAAGAACATAGATTTGTCCTTTAACGATATTCAGTTTCAGCTTGATTAATAAAAGCTGGTTCTTCTCCGTGATCAATGGCAGTCGTTATTTAGACCAACGTCATTGAAAATCTCCCTGGTGATGAATCAGAAACATAGAAAATAAGTGCAGGAGGTGACCATTCGGCCCTTCGAGCCAGCACCGCCATTCATTGTGATCATGGCTGATCGTCCCCTATCAATAACCCGTGCATGTCTTCTCCCCATAGCCCTTGACTCCACTAGCCCCTAGAGCTCTATCTAACTCTCTCTTAAATCCATCCAGTGACTTGGCCTCCACTGCCCTCTGTGGCAGGGAATTCCATTAATTCACAACTCTCTGGGTGAAAAAGTTTTTTCTCACCTCAGTTATATGTGACCTCCTGTTTATTCTAAGATTGTGGCCCCTAGTTCTGGACTCACCCAACATTGGGAACATTTTTCCTGCATCTAGCTTGTCCAGTACTTTTATAATTGTATATGTTTCTACAAGATCCCCCCTTATCCTTCTAAACTCCAGTGATTACAAGCCTAGTCTTTTCAATCTTTCCTCATATGACAGTCCCGCCATGCCAGGGATCAATCTCGTGAACCTACGCTGCACTGCCTCAATCACAAGGATGTCCTTCCTCAAATTAGGAGACCAAAACTGTAAACAATACTCCAGATGTGGTCTCAGCAGAGCCCTATACAACTGCAGAAGAACCCATTTACTCCTATACTGAAATCCTCTTGTTATGAAGGTTAACATTCCATTAGCTTTCTTCACTGCCCGCTGTACCTGCACGCCAACTTTCAATGCCCGGTGTACAAGGACACCCAGGTCTCGCTGTACCTCCCCCTTACCTAACCTAACCCCAGTGAGATAATAATCTCCGCCCTTGTTTTTGCCACCAAAGTGGATAACCTCACATTTATCTATATTATACTGCATCTGCCACGCATCTGCCCACTCAACTTGTCCAGATCACCATGCAACCTCCTAACATCCTCTTCACAGTTCACACTGCCACCCAAATTTGTGTCATCCGCAAACTTGCTAGAGTTGCTCCTAATTCCCTCTTCCAAATCATTAATATATATGGTAAACAGTTGAGGCCCCAACACTGAGCCTTGCGGCACGCCACTCGCCACTGCCTGCCATTCTGAAAAGGACCCGTTCACTCCTGCTCTTTGCTTCCAGTCTGCCAACCAATTTTCTATCCGTGTCAACATCCTACTCCCAATACCATGTGCTCTAATTTTGGTCACCAGTCTCCCGTGCGGGACCATATCAAAGACTTTCTGAAAGGCTAGATACACTACATCCACTGGCACCCCTTCATCCATTTTACTTGACACATCCTCAAAAAATTCCAGAAGATTAGTCAAGTATGATTTCACTTTCATAAATCCATGTTAACTTGGACTCATCCTGTTACTGCTATCCACATGCCCCATTATTACCTCTTTAATAATTGACTCCAGCATCTTTCCCACCACCGAAGTCAGGCTAACTGGTATGTAATTCCCAGTTTCCTCTCTCGCTCCTTTCTTGAAAAGTGTGATAACATTAGCTATCCTCCAATCCACAGGAACTGATCCTGAATCTATTGAACATTGGAAAATGTCACCAATGCGTCCACTATTTCTAGAACCACCTTCCTGAGGACCCTGGGATGCAGACCATCAGGCCCAGGGGATTTATCATCCTTCAGTCCCATTAGCCTACCCAATACTATTTCTCGCCTAATGAAAATGTCTTTCAGTTCCTCTACCCCCTTCGATCCTCTGTCCTCCAGTACATCTGGGAGATTGTTTGTGTCTTCCTTAGTGAAGACCGATCCGAAGTACCTGTTCAACTCTTCTGCCATTTCCTTGTTGCCCATAATAGTTTCACCCGTGTCTGCCTGAAAGGGACCCACATTGTCTTTGCTAATCTTTTTCCCTTAACATAATTAAAGAAGCTTTTATTGTCCGTCTTTATATTCCTAGCCAGTTTCCCCTCGTACCTCACATTTTCAGCCCGTTTTGGCCGTTTTGTTTCCTTCTGTTGTCCTATGAAAGTTTCCCAATCCTCTGGCATCCGGCTGCTCTTTGCTGTGTTACACATATTTTCTTTTAGTTTTATTCTCTCCTTAACTTCTCTTGTCAGCCACGGTTGCCTCCTACTACCCTTAGAATCTTCCTTTCTTTTTGGAATGAAAAATATCCTGCGTCTTCTGGATTATGCCCAGAAATCCCTGCCATTGCTGTTCCACCGTCATTCCTGCTAGGATCTCTTTCCAGTCTACTTTGGCCAGCTCCCCCTCATGCCTCCATAGTCTTCTTTCTTCAACTGCATCACTGCCACTTCCGATTTAACGTTCTTCTTCTCAAATTGCAGATTAAAACTAATCATATTATTAATACTATTATTATTATTATTATCATTATTATTAATGCTTTATTTCAGACACAGGTCCATATAACACACCAATCAGTACAAAGAATTACAAAGATACATTAAAAAATTGCATATTAGCCTAAAATATATATAAGCTATTGCACCAATGCCGTCTTAGCCTAGAAGTGAATCTATAGCAGCTTTTCAGAGGGCTGACTAGGGCTTCAATTATGTGGTTCTCTGACTTGTCCAGGCGACACATAAATCTAAACATCAGCTGTCTTAAGAGTGCCTCACAGGTTGGCACTCTAGTAGACACAAACAATTGACTGGCACTTGCCACCTAGGGACACGAAGTAGCAACCTCATTGCATCATTGTATGCTACCTTGAGCCTCTGCATACTCCTTTATCTTATAATTAGACCACAATTGAGCAGTATATAACGGTGTGATGTAGGTTCTGAACAGGGAACACTTCACAGAGTCAGAGCACATATAAGCATGTTGGCTTGAAGATAAAATTTACAGCGCTGTCGGTAGAGGTCTTTGTCATCCTTGCAGTCATCAGATATGCCATGACCTAAGTATTTAATTTCCTCCATCACTACCTCCAAGCAGTTCCTTTACCTCGAGTTCTCTTATCATATCTGGTTCATTGGACAACACTAAATCCAGAATTGCCTTTTCTCTGGTCGGCTACATTACAAGCTGCTCTAAGAATGCATCTCGGAGGCATTCTACAAACTCCCTTTCTTGGGGTCCTGAACCGACCTGATTTTCCCAGTCTACCTGCATATTGAAATCCCCCATCACCACAGTGGCATTATCTTTGTTACATGGCAGTTTTAACTCCTGCTGCAACTTACACCCTACATCCGGGCTACTATTTGGGGGTCTGTAAATAACACCAATTAGTGTCTTCGTGCCTTTACAATTCCTTAACTCAATCCACAGTGACTCTACCTCGTCAGTCCCTATGTCTTCCCTGGCAAGGGATGAATTCCCTCCCTCACCAGCAGAGCTACCCCCCCCCCCTTCCTCTGGCCACCTGCATGTCCTTTCTATAGGATGTATAACCCTGAATATTAAGTTCCAAGGCCCGATCCTCCTGTAGCCATGTCTCAGTAATCCCCACAACGTCATATCTACCAACCTCTAACTGAGCCTCAAGCTCATCTACTTTACTTCTTATACTTCGCGCATTCATAAATACTTTTAATTCCTTACGCATCTCACCTTTCACATCGATCCCTATTACACTTGGCCATACTCTTCTATCCCTTTATGAGCTTCCTTTCCCGTTAATTCTGGGGGTCATTAACCAAGCTAAAGGGATCAGGGGGTATGGAGAGAAAGCAGGTACAGGATACTGAGTTGGATGATCAGCCATGATCATATTGAATGGTGGTGCAGGCTCGAAGGGCCGAAGGGCCGAATGGCCTACTCCTGCACCTATTTTCTATGTTTCTATCCCTTTACTCTCTTTCCCTTTAACTCCATCCTCGACTATCCCATTTGACACCCCACCCCCCCTTATTCAGTTTAAAACCACCCGTGTAGCAGTGGCAAACCTGCCTGCCAGAATTCTGGTCCCCCACCTGTTAAGATGCAATCTGTCCCTTTTGTACAGTTTCAAAACAGATCCCATTTGGTCTTTGCCATTATTTTGCTGAGCTGGATGTTAGGTTAACAAATCACTCACTTATGTAATACACCAAAAAATGTTTGCAAAATTACATGATGTCACATTAATAAAATTTTCAAATGTGCAACACTTGTTTTTCTGTTGTGCCAAAATTCTAGGCTAGCTACCTAAGAATCTAACGTGAAAAAATGAATTTGGGCTTACAAATATACAAAAAATCATGGTGGATTAAAAGATCCTAGCAAAAAACAAACTGAACATATTTATAATGGGACAAAACCAACATTTCAAAAACGCAGTGTTGTGTTTAAAAAAAATATGCATACACTAGAAGAGTTGTAAACATGAGTAAGTATTGGTAGAAAAATGTGAAATTTTACTTCAGGAAAAGACAAAAACATTGAGGGAAGGTTTTTGGTCAACAGAATAGACATAATATACTTTTCCATTTAGTGAGAGTAAAACAACTTTTACAAAGCTATCAATGAGATAACAAGTAGGTAATTTAGAGGCAATTTCCTTACACTGGTGCTATGCAACCTTTATTATGGAGAGGACAAGATTCACAAATTATTGCTAAATTAATCCTTGGCTCCAAATTTATGAATATTAAAAGCTGGTTGTTGAAAATTTCTGTTAAAAGTGATCAAGAAAATGACCAAAATATGCAAAAACTTTCAGACAAACAAAGTCTGTAATCTCAACTAAATGAGCAACATCCCTTCATTATCATTGATGTTACACCATCTGTCGCCTAATCTCTCCTATTGTTTGGGGGAACGTCCACAATGTTTTTCTTTCATTTGAAAGATAGTGGGAGGTTAAACGATGAGGGGCAAAGTGAATACGAAGTGATAGCTCCAGTGCAGTAGCCAACACAACGGCACAGTAAATTGTACTCCTGTAATACATTGAAATAAAAGCTAATTCCAATAATAAGTTTACCCCTATATTACCTTGGACATCACGGCACGAGTGTCGAATTTCCTGCCAATGTTCTTTAAAGAGGCAATCTGTCCATCCTTGACTGTGGAGAGAAAAGCATTTCTGGTATCATTGACAATAGCATTATTATACTGCAACATTACTGGAGAAACTCAGCGGGTACTTCCAAGTACTGTGGAAGCAAGGGAATAATCTATCTCTTGTCGAGACCATGCACCAGGATTGAGAGTGTAAAGAGGAGATAACCAGAGGAGAGGGTGAAGATTTTACAAACAATGTGTGTCGATGTAGAGCTGCTACAGTTGAATTTCATTCGAGGATCCTCTGGAATTAATCCAAAGCCGAGATATTTAGCGTCACTCAAAACTGCTTCCCAACTTAGTAGGCAGTGAAATTGAGAGTCTTGCTGTTGTTATAGAACTGTAATTATCACTTGGTGCTGCAGGAAGCCTCAAGGCCAAGACTAAACAACAGAAATGCAGTACTTTGATTCGCTCCCTGCTGGTTAGGGGAGTGAGTAAAACAATTTAAGATGCTGAACTCGACAATTAGTTGTTTATGAGTTTTTTTACCAGTTCTATGGCATTCTTCGATATATTTCGATTGGCACCTGGATATGCAGGGAATGGAGGGGCATGGATCACGTGCAGGCAGAGGAGATTAGTTTATCTTGGCATCATGCTCGGCACAGACATTGTTAGCCATGGGGCCATAATGTTCTTTTTTCTATTCCTTTCTTTTTTGGTCTCCAAATCTGAGGAAGGACATTATTGCCATAGAGGGAGTGCAGAGAAGGTTCACCAGACTGATTCCTGGGATGTCAGGACTGTCTTTTGAAGAAAGACTGGATAGACTTGGTTTATACTCTCTAGAATTTAGGAGATTTAGAGGGGATCCTATAGAAACTTACAAAATCCTTAAGGGGTTGGACAGGCTAGATGCAGGAAGTTTGTTCCCAACGTTGGGGAAGTCCAGGACAAGGGGTCACAGCTTAAGGATCAGGGGGAAATCCTTTAAAACTGAGATGAGAAAAACGTTTTTCACACAGAGAGTGGTGAATCTCTGGAACTCTCTGCCACAGAAGGTAGTTGAGGCCAGTTCTTTGGCTATATTTAAGAGGGAGTTAGATGTGGCCCTTGTGGCTAAGGGGATCAGAGGGTATGGAGAGAAGGCAGGTACGGGATACTGAGTTGGATGATCAGCCATGATCATATTGAATGGCGGTGCAGGCTCGAAGGGCCGAATGGCCTACTCCTGCACCTAATTTCTATGTTTGTTTTTGTCAGTCAACTTTAACTTCACAACAGCAACTTTGAGGTTGATTTGGCAACATTCAAATCAGTAACGTTGGCAAAAGTGTGAAAAAGTGTGTCGACCATCTGATTCGCTTTCAAAGACAACGTGCAAAATAATTTTAAACCATGTATAACCAGATTTTTAATTATGTATTGATATGGGATACATAATCACATGGCACCTCTGAACCTACCTATGCAACAGAACCGCAGCAGGGCTCCTGGTAAATCCTCCTCTTTGATCAGTAGTACAACCATTGGAGGGGCAGGAATCCGTAGCACAATTAGCCGATTGATATTACTGTACAGACTGCAGGAGGATGAAATAATCTGGAATGAGTACATATTTTAATTCAGCGACAGTGATTCAGCAGTGGAAATCTCACCTCACCATTACCACCATCTTTTGTACACGGCAAAGAGATTGTGTACACTTATCCTCCATGACTCGCGGAATTCAGCTCCTGACGACTTTGGGTTGTGTGAGTAAACCCAGCGAGGCCATGTGGGGGGGAAGGGGGGGGAGAAGGAAGGAGCCAAGGCCGTGCAGCCAGCTCCTGTAGTCAGGATCGAACCCGCATCTGTGGCGGCCGCTGTCTGTCTGTCTGTCAGTAGCAACTCTCCCGCTGCGACACCTCCCCTCCCCTCGCGCTTCATGCTAAATGCCTGACGAGTTCTAGATTAAAACCTTTTTGAACTCGTCAAGCAACGTTTCACATTACACAGTCCAGTGAGGGAGCGCCCGGTACCCTGGAGGCCGGGGGAGGGGAATAGGGAGGGAGGGGGTGGGTGGGGCTACAGGGGGAGGGAGGGAGCGCGATCGTTTGGAACGTTGCGGTTTGCGGTGAATATAAACCATATAATCCCTACCTTCCCTTGTAAAACTGATCACCACCGTGAAATTTACCACCTCCCCCCTCGACACTGTCCCCTCTGCCCTCCTAAAGGATGTAATTACAACAGCCATTCCAAGCATCCTCGCCATCTTCAACAGCCACTGGCACTCTACCTACCTGCTTCAAGCATGCGGTGGTCTAGCCACTCCTGAAAAAACCTAACGTCGACCCCACCTTGCCAAGCAACTACAGACCCATTTCTAAAATGTCTTTCCTCTCAAAAGCCCTTGAAAAGGTAATTTTAAGTCAACTTATGCCTTATCTTCACCAAAACACTATCCTGGAAACTTTCCAATCAGGTTTCAGGGCTCACCACAGCACAGAGTCGGCCTTGTTAAAGGTACATAATGACCTACTCCGGTGTGCAATCCTGCTCCTTCTTGACCTCAGCGTAGCATTTGACACTGTCGACCACACCATCCTAATTGACCGTCTCCAGTGCGGGGTTGGTATTGATGGCACTGCCCTGAGATGGTTCATCTCAAAACTCAAAGGTAGGAGTTTCTCGACTAACATAGGCAACTCTTTCTCCACCCCAGCTAATCTCTGCTGTGGGGTTCCACAAGGTTCCATCCTTGGACCCATTCTCTTCTCCCTGTATATGCTCCCCTTAGGCCAAGTCATTGAAAGGCACGGCATTTTCTTCCATTGCTATGCAGACGATACACAACTCTACCTACTCCTGAAGCCCAAAAACCAATCAAATCTACTTAACCTTACCCGTTGCCTCGAGGATATAAAGTGATGGATAGTCCAGAACTTCCTCCAACTAAATGAGAGTAAGTCTGAGGTCATCCATCTCGGCCCATCGGACTCATTCAAAATGATAGCAGGCAGTCTTGGAAGCGTTACCCCACAACTCAAGCCTCACGTCAAAAACCTCGGCATGATATTTGACTCGGCACTGAAATTTGACAAACAAGTCAATGCCGTGGCTAGCTTCTTTCAGCTTCGGACGATAGCTAAAATAAAACAATTCTTCCACTTTGATGACATGGAAAAGATCATCCACACATTTATCTCCTCCCGCCTAGATTACTGCCTCACTCTTTACACTGGCATCAGCCAATCTTCCCTGTCCCGCCTGCAACTGGTCCAAAACGCCGCAGCGAGACTCCTGATTGGCACCCAAAAAAAGGGACCACATCACCCCGATCCTGGCCTCTCTCCACTGGCTCCCTGTGCGGTTCCGTATACATTTCAAGACCCTCCTCTATGTCCACAAAGCCCTCAATGGGCTTGCCCCCTCCCACATTAAAAATCTTCTCACCCACCACTCCACATCCAGGTCCCTCAGATCGGACGAATTAGGGCTGCTGAATATCCCGCGGTCTAGACATAAGCTCAGGGGCGACCGCGCCTTTGCGGTTGCAGCTCCTAGACTGTGGAACAGCATCCCCCTTCCTATCAGAACTGCTCCCTCCATCGACTCCTTTAAGTCGAGACTAAAATCTTATCTATACTCCCAAGCCTTTCCTGACGTCCACTGAACGAGGGTTATATGTATAAATGTTTGTAGTTTGTTTGTTTACACTATTCTTATAACAAATGTAAAGCACTTTGGCCAACGAGAGTTGTTATTTAAATGCGCTATATAAATAAATGTGACTTGACTTGACTTGATAATGGCAGGAAAGGAGAGGGGGGAGA
>NW_022630152.1:309685-432185 GCF_010909765.2 Amblyraja radiata
GTGCCCCTGCTCCTGAGGCAGTCTCGCTGGAGTTTTTAACCTCCATGACCTCCACTGGCTTGGAGAGACAGACATTCTGTTTCTTCCCTGTCTGTCCTCCAGCCTGAGATCCTGACCGTTTTCGAGAAGCATTTCAGCGGTTTCCGGGCGGCGAGTCTCCTTGTCGGGAGTATGCAGGGGTGCCGGCGGTTTTAATTTCCCTCCAGTCCGCTGCTGTTGGTCAGACAGCTGTTAGCGGACTGGGCTTCGGCGCACAGCACCCGTTTCTGTGGACCGCACCGTGTGCAGTCCCGTTGCCGCCTCTCCGCCTCCACTGTCGGCTCCCCCTGGCGTCGAAAGGGGGCCGCTCTCTGCTGTTCTGCTCCCCCTGGAGCAAAAACAAAAGCAAAGACCAACTTACTTTGAAGGTAAGTACTTACCTAACGTTCCTTTCCTTCAGACTCGTAGCGGGAGCGCCTGAGTCCCGCTGCCGGTGTTGCACTGCTGGCGTAATGCAGGCGCCTGCGCACTGAGCGGGTCTTCACGTAGTCACTCCCGTGACTCCGAAGTAAAATCTCTATCTGTGGACCTGCAATGGAGTATTTGTTGACATAACAAATATCCTCAATCTTCCAAGGAAGTACCGTTGTTGATGAGCTTGCTTGTGATACATCAATGTACCAAGCTCAGGACAGATCTTCAGAAATATGACCCATTCCTGAACCAGGAACTTGCAGCTGTGACTTTCTGATAGAAACTCAAAGAAACATAAAATGCAGGAAACACTCAGCAGGTCAGTGAACATCTGTGAGAAGAGTAACAGAGTTAACATTTCAGGCCAAAGAGGCCAAGTCAAACCAGTAAACTCGTGCATACCAGTTTTTGAGCCTCCAGATTGTGTTCGGACTCCATCCCATTTAGCATGATTGTAGTGCCACATAACATGGAGTATGTCTTGGTTTGACGTCCCCAGCAATTGTGTTGTGGTCAGTACTGCCACTTAGGGAAGATGCATTGTCACAGTCCATTCTTGTGATGGTTGTTGAAGCAAGGCAGTTTTGAGTCATTTTGCTGGTGCCGAAGTTGATTTGATTCATTATGCGTTGAAGATGATGTATTCATGCAGAATTGAATGATGCACGGACATGGCCACTGCTGCTGCCCTCAGAAGGTCATCTTCCCCCAACAGTTTCTGAAATATGTTACTGAGGGCAATGGCGACAGTACTGCCTGCACTGTGTGCCTCTTCCTTTGTCTTCCCTGCGGTCACAGCCTCACTTCTTTTAAATACAAAGAGCTTTCATTCAACAAACACAAATACAGAATAATAATAAAATCACGATTACCATTGGCAAGTTACAATCAAACACTTATCAAATTAAATATTGTCAACTTCATCTCCCAACACTCGACTCCCTGTGGTGACCAGTATTCACGGAAGGCCTCTAGACTCCTCATGGATACCGTTTGCTCCCTGTGCAGGGAAACACGGTCATGGACCTAGGCCCGAAAGAAGGGCAGGCAGTCGACTCGTGCAGAACCCTTGACTGCCCGCTGCTGGATCCGCGAATGGCCATCTTGGCCAGGCCCAGGAGCAAACGTCAGGGTGACGCCCCCTCTCTAACGACCCTACCCCCCTCTACTGTGTGACCAAAGATCAGGAGAGTGGGGTTAAAGTGCAGCCAAAACTTGAGGAGCATCCCCTTCAGATAGTCAATCGGGCTGCACTCTCACACTCCATGTAGACATGGAACACGGTCTCTTCCTCGCTGCAGAATTGACAGGCGGCTGGCGAGTCCATGAGCCAACATAAATATCTGTTACGTATCACAGCTCTGTGGCATGTAACGGATGCCAGCCCACACATTCTCCACCCCAGGACCCCAATGATGCAGCCTTCACCTTTTTTTTTAAACAAATATTTAATTCCAAAAATAAAATCAACATACAAAGTAGTATAGCATTCATATCACAAGCTGCCTGTATCGGCAGTTTATATACAAAACAAAAAATCTGATTAATATCCCGCCGTCCTTGTCTATAATACACTCGACCTCCCGCGGCGACCAGCGTTCACGGAAGGCCTCCAGCGTCCCCGTGGATACCGCGTGTACCCTCTCCAGGGACACGTAACCCCGGAAAAGGGGCAGGCAGCCGACCCCTGTGTGGCCGTCGACTGCCCGCTGCGTGGACCAGCGAATGGCCATCTTTGCCAGGCGCAGGAGCAGACCGACAGGGAGACCCCCTCCTCTCTCCCTCTAATTTTGTTCGGCTCCATCACAATTCTGTGCATATAGGATAACATCCGTGGTCTCACTCGGCATGTGGAGGATCTCCTTTGCTGTTTTCTTTGTAAGACCCTGTTCTGGGATGCTGCCGTGAGTTCATAAGTGCTAGGAGCAGAATTAGGCCATTCGGCCCATCAAGTCCACTCCACCATTCAATCATGGGTGATCTATGTTTCTCTCTCAACCCCATTCTCCTGCCTTCTCCCATTAACCCTGACACCCGTACTAATCAAGAATCTATCTGCCTTAAAAATATCCATTGACTTGGCCTCCACGGCCTTCTGTGGCCATACATTCCACAGATTCACCACCCTCTGGCTGAAGACTAAAGAATAAGAATGAGGATAAGGTGGAAATACAATCTTGGGACCATGTGGGCCCTAAGGATCTCATCTTTCAAAATGGTTTCAGCTGATGTTCTTAAGGCTGTCAAACTATTTATCCAGTTTTAAGTACCAGTTTTCATTGGTAACCCCTGAGCAAGGGTCGACCCATGCACCGGGATATTTCTCCATCTCCCCTAGATTTATGTGATCGATTGAGCTCTTGTTTATTGTCCAGTTATTTAATGGATTGTAGACATGTCTTTCTCTTGTTGACCACATGGAACCCTTGGTCTTTTTCTCATTCATCTCAAGGCCCGTGCCCTGGCAGAAGGTTCATAGGTTCATAAGTCATAGGCGCAGAATTTGCGCATTCGGCCCATCGAGTCTACTCCGCTGTTCAATCATGGTCATAGGAGCAGAATCATCTATCTTTCCCTCTCGAGCCCATTCTCCTCCCTATAACCTTTGACATCCTTACTAATCAAGAACATATCAATCTCAGCTTTAGAATTACCCAATAATGATCTGCACAGCCGTCTGTGGCAATGAGTTCTACAGATTCACCATCCTCTAACTAAAGACATTCCGCCTCGACTCATTTCTAAAGCTACGTACATTTATTCAGAGTGGATTTGCCGGATCTTTTTTCAGTCATTCCAATGAATCACTTAGGATAGCAATCTCATCCGCAAAGGCCACAGTTGCACAGCTAACCTGCTGTTCTCTTCCTTTTATCCATAGTTCGTTTCCTTGTTGTTGGATTGTACACATAAGAGGTGTTTCATTATGTTCTGCCCCTTTCTGGACGATACATAATGGACGATTAAAGCAGTCTTGCTTACTTTAACTTTATTGTCTTTGAGCAGTCATCATCCGAACTGGGCCGCAAGCCCGGTGTTACCTCTAAAACAGTCCCCCGTACACCAGTACATAAATAAACAATCCTATTGTTACATCTTTATTTTTCTTTTTTCAAGTCAGTCTCTTTCCCGTAGGTATTCTAGTGCAACAAACTTGTACCATATGCTCTGCTCATTTACAACAGATCTATCAACATAAGCAATAATAAATCAACAGTTCAAAACATCCGTTTTCCAACAAGTGCATCAACAACACATTTTCATTTATTCCTTTTTTTTTTCATAGTCCATACTATAATCACTGAGTATAGTCTGTCAGGTAGCGGGGTCTGGCAACTTGTCGACCTGACCTGGTGACCGTGTCTTGGTTCTCTGCTGGGCCATCTGGCGGTATGGCCGCCTCAGTCACTGTTGGTGTGGGTGTGTTTTGTGTTGGTGTGAGCGTGGTGAGATTGTGTCTGAGGTGGCGACGATTTCGTCTCAGCACACCTCCTGACACTAACTCCACCTCATACGATCTATGGCTCACCTGTTGGACCACTCTCGCTGGTCTCCAGCCCTTGTGTGCGTCACAGGGCTGTACTCTCACTCTGTCCTATCTTTTCAAAGTGTCCATGTATTTTGCTGTGCGGTTGTAGTACTTTTCCTGTCTCTGTCTGTTGTATTTCAGTCCCTGTTCGTCGTGTGTCACCTCTGGCTTCAGCAGAGTGTCCTTTGTGGTAAGCAGGGTCCTGGTCCTCCTGATTAGGAGTCTCTGTGCCGGGCTTGTGTTGAGGCCCTGGCTCGGTGTGTTGCGATGATCCAGCATTGCCGTGTACGGATCCTGTCTCGCTGCTGCAGCCTTCAGCATCAGGCGCTTGGCTGTCTTTACCGCTGACCCCGCCTTCCCATTACTCTGCGGGTATCCGGCGACGATGTCCTGTGTTCAAAGCCCCACTTCTGGCTGAAGTGCTGAAACTCTTGTGATGCATACTGGGGTCCGTTATCCGAGATAACAATGTCAGGAATCCCCTGTCGGGCAAAGTGGGCCTTGAGTTTTTTGATCACTGTGTTGCTCTTAGTGTCAGGTAGATAATCGACCTCCCAAAAGTTTGAATAATAATCTACTGTTAACAGATAGTCTTTATTGTGAAAGGAGAAAAGGTCCGTTCCTACCTTGGCCCAGGATCTGCTGGCCATGTCATGTGGATGTAGTGTCTCTCTTTGTTGCTTTGGGTCCACTAACCTACATATGTCACATTTGGCCTTGATCTCTCGTTCATTCCAAGCCAGTAGACGCACTCCCTCGCTCGCCTCAGACATCCTTCTACTCCCAGGTGAGAGGAGTGGATCCTGTGAGTGATGTCCACCCTGAGTGCGTCAGGTTTCACGGCTCTGTCTCCTCGGAACACTATGCCGTCCTGGAAACTCAGTTCATCTTGGAAAGTGTGGTAGTGCCTGATGTCACTTGGTAAGTCCTTTTTTCTCTTGGGCCACCCTGACAGTATTCTGTTTGCCACACTCTGTAACTTTGTGTCATCGTTTGTTGCAGCCCTGATGGCACTCAGCCTCTCTGCTGAAATGGGTAGGTAGCTGACCATGTTCACAGTCTCTATATCTGTCTCACTCTCTGCCTTAGTGCTCTCTGGTAAGTATGCTCTACTCAGCGTGTCTGCAAGTAGCATGTCATTGCCTGGAACATAGGTCACACTGATATCATACTGCTGCAGCCTGAGTAGCATTCTCTGCAGTCTCTTAGGTGCACTTAGTAATGGCTTTCTGTGTATATTTTCTAGAGGCGTGTGGTCGCTTTGTACTGTGACCTCTCTACCATAAGTATACTGATGGAACTTTTCCATCCCAAACACTATGGCTAAGCATTCTTTCTCTATTTGGGCATAGCCCCTTTCAGTTAGTGTGAGTGCCCTACTACCAAATGCTACCGGTTTACCTTTCTGTGTCAGGGCGGCCCCCAGTCCCGTGTCAGATGCACCACACTGAAGTGTCAACTCCTTTTCCTTGTTGTAGTACTGTAGAACTGGTGCTTTAGCGATTTTGTCTTTTAGTCTTTGAAACGCCCCTTCTTGGATGTCCGTCCATTCCCACATGTTCTCCTTGCGCGTGAGTTGTCTCAGAATCTCAGAGTCATCTGAAAGGTGGTCATAGAACTTAGAAAGATAGTTGACCATCCCAACTAATCTCTGTACCCCTTTCACGTCCGTTGGCCTTGGCATCTCTCTGATTGCCCGTACTTTCTCCGGGTCAACCCTCAGTCCCTCGGCCGTGAGCAGATGACCTATGTAGGCTACCTCTATTTGTCTGAGCTTGAATTTGTCCACGTTCAGCTTGATGTTCCGCTCTCTGCACCTGGTTAGAAAGCGTCTGACTTTCTCGTCGTGGTCCTTTCCTGCCCCCTCTTGTGTTGCTCCTTCCCCCGTGATTAACACATCATCTGCTATGACGCAGACTCCTGGGAGGCCCTCCAGGGCCTGCATGAGCTTTCTTTGGAACACTTCAGGTGCTGGGCTTATTCCCATCGGCATCCTTAGCCAACGGAAGCGACCAAATGGGGTGGCGAATGTGGTAAGGAAGCTCGACTCTTCCTCTAGTTTGACGTGCCAGAAGCCTTGCTTCACGTCGCAGACTGTGAAAACTTTTGCCTTTGACATCTCCGGCAGGATGTCATCTATAGTTGGGAGTGGATAGTGCTTTACTTTTAGTGCCCGATTCAGAGGTTTTGGGTCTATACAGATCCTCAGCTTCCCATTAGGTTTTCTCACTGCGACCATGCTACTGATCCAGTCAGTGCTGCGTTCCACTGGTGTGATTATCCCTCTTCTCTCTAGATCTTTGAGTTCCTCTTGTAGAGGTGTCATCATAGCTACAGGCACTCTGCGCTTTGGCAGTTGCACTGGCGGTACTCTGTCATCTATCTCTATTCTATATTCACCCTCCATGCAGCCATCTCCGGTGAACACATCCTCAAACTCTTCATTTATTTTGTCCACGGTCACGTGTTTGCCACTTTCTCCCTTTGTCACTGGGCTCGGCTCTTTCTTCACTATGTTGTTTATAGCCAGAATATTCCCGTACAGTACTTTTATCAACTTCATTGTCTCGCTGGCTTTTCTGCCCAGTAAAGGGATTCTGCTACTCTGGTCAACCACTTGAAACTCTAGTCAGTACAGCTTGTTGTTTCTAGGGGTTCTGACCTTAACCTTACATGTACCCAGAGGAGTCAACTTGGTCTTGTTATACATCACTAGCACCTTCTCAGTGTGCTCTAACTGTGTGTCTGGGTTTAGTAGATCGATGGGGATGATATTACAGGTGGCCCCACAATCTATCTGGAAGTCAACTAACTTTTCCCCTATCTTCATTCCTGCAAAGAGCTGCTGGCCCTGACTGTGGCTGTTTTTAACCTGGTTTACAGTTTCATCCTCTCTATTTGCTTCCGTTATACAGTTGACATCCTCATAAGAGTCACTGTCACTAGTCTGCTCTGTAACTGCATGCACTTTCTTAGTTTTCCTACTGCTCTCTTGTCTCGATCTGCACTGAGCTGCACAATGATTTTCCTTTCCACACTTCTTACACTTTTTCCCAAAAGCTGGGCATTTTTTCTTATTCCTCTCGTGTGTTCTACCACAAAACTTGCACAGTATCTCATTGTCTTTTTGTCTCTCTTCTGCCTGTTTCAGTGCATGTACCTCCTCCACTGTCTGTCCTTGCAGTGTTCTGCTATTCTCCCTTGACAGCTCTGTAGCTCTACAAATGTGCAGGCATGTCTCAAGAGTCAGCTTCTCTTCCCTGAGTAGTCTCTCCCTCAGTGCTGAGCTATTTGTACCACACACAAGTCGATCTCTAATCAATGAATCTCTAATGTCCCCAAAATTGCAACTACTAGCAAGTATTTTCAAGTCTGTTACATAGCTGTCCACGTTTTCATCCAATCCTAGGTTCCTCATGAAGAATTGGTACCTTTCCACAGTCTCGTTCACCTTTGGGCTGCAGTACTCGTCAAACTGTATGATCATTGAACTCAGTGTGGTCCTCGTTGAAGGGCAAGCACTCGACAAAGTTGCCCAAAGTTCTCTGCCTTTTTCTCCGATGAGATAGTTGAATAGCTTGACTTTTGTGGTCTCTTCGGCGTCTGGCATGGTAAGGTCTATGTACAGTGTGAACTCCTCCTTCCAACTTTTCCACGACTTCGCCAAGTTGTTGGAGTCCAAAACCAAAGTTCCAGGGGGTTTTAGCCCTTCCATCGCTGTCAGCTAGCTGTTTTGTTTTTGTTTTTCTTTGCCGGCTTCTGTAAGGCTAACGTTAGCCTGCTGCTAGCTAGCTAAACTTTCACTTTTCTAGTTAATTCTGACAATTTTCGACGTCCATCCCACCGCTGCCACCATGTTTCATTATGTTCTGCCCCTTTCTGGACGATACATAATGGACGATTAAAGCAGTCTTGCTTACTTTAACTTTATTGTCTTTGAGCAGTCATCATCCGAACTGGGCCGCAAGCCTCTAAAACAGTCCCCCGTACACCAGTACTTAAATAAACAATCATATTGTTACAAGAGGGTCCATTGCTACGTTGAAGCGGATAGTCTCCACGAATATCACCTTTTTCTGTAAATGATAGGCTCTGTTTTCTCCCTGCCAGCTTCATCCACCGTGGTTGTTTCTGGGTATCGATCCTTAATGAGATATATAAACCTTCACGGTAATCGGATCATTAGTGATCTATATCCAACAGAATCAAATGCTGTGGACCGGTCCACAAAGACAACCACCAAATCTTTGTGTGTCTTTTTGGCTCCTTTCATGACGTTCTAAATATTTGAGATGTTTTTATTAGGTCAAGGGGTTTCTGCCATAATGTATTGGACAAATATTGGTTACCGTGCAATCTTTTGGCAATGGGTTTTGTGAAACAGACATTGTCTGTTTAGCCCTTGCAATACATTCCACCCCTTAGTGCTGTTTGCCTACAGCACCCATACGTGGCCAGAGCGTGCCATCTGGGGGGGTTCTCTACATACATATTCCTCCACAGAGTCCTGAGACGGCGAGCCGCCACCTGGGTACGCACGCATACCAAGGACTGGACGCCCTCCTCTAACGGGAGATTCAGGACCGCTGCGGAAACCCAGTGCTTCCTATTTCCCCAAAATAAATCCACCAGCTTCTTCTGTAAACAGTTACAAATATAGAAGGTGAAACAAAAGTAGCCAGCCGGTACAATAACATGGAGGCCACCAGCTGGTTTATGACCAACACCCTCCCCTGAAAGGAAAGAACTCCAAGCAAACCTGGCCAGCGCCCCAGCCGGGCAACCACTTTCATCTCCAACTCCTGCCAGTTTGCCGGTCAAGCATCCTCAGTGGGACTCAGGTTCACCCCCAGATAGAGGAGGTGCGTGGTGCTCCTCACATACATTGTCATCTCCTCCAGCAGTGGGTCTACCTGCCACTGACCCACTAAAAGTCCAGAGCACTTACTCCCGTTAATCCTGGCAGAAGAAGGAGCCGTGAAAATCTTCTGGCAGTCACTCATCCTCCGCAGGTCACCAGGATCAGTGAATGTAAGGAATACATCATCGGCATACGCCGAAAGAACCACCTCCACCCCCGGGCCAGGTGGGCCAGGCCTGTCAACCTCCTCCGAAGAAGACAGAGGAACGGCTTCACACATACCGAGGACAACTGACCTGACATGGGGCACCCCTGACGGACCCGCCTCCCAAAATGAAAGGGAGCCAACAACACACCATTAACCTTCACAAGACACTACATTGCAGCGTACAGAAGCCGGACCCGGGCTACAAAATGCGGTCCAAATCCGAACGCTTGCAACGTCCCGAAGAGGTATTCATGCTCTACCCTAACAAAAGCCTTATCCTGATCAAGAGACAGAAAAGCAGCTGACTGACCAGTACCCTGGGCTAAATGAATCAGGTCCCTAACCAGGTGGATGTTATCCTGAATGGACCGGCCAGGGACTGTGTAGGACTGGTCATGGTGAATCAATTGAGACAGCACGGAGCCCAGGCGATTTGCCATCGCCCATGTAAAAACCTTATACACTGTACACAGTAGAGAGACCGGGCGCCAGTTTTTCAACAAGCGGAGTCCCCCCTTCTTGGGCAGCAAGACAACAACTGCTCTACGCCATGAGAGAGGCATCTGCCGGATTGCCATGCTCTCCCCCAGAACCAACATGTAATCACCCACCAGGATATCCCAGAAAGCTCTAACAAATTCTACCGTCAACCCATCCAGCCCGGGGGATTTGCCCCTCCTGAGCTAGTGCAGGGCACAAGTTAATTCCTCCAACGATAAGGAGCCATCAAGAAGATCTGCCACCTCCCTATCTACAGTCGGTAGACTCTCCCACAGGTCCCGCTGAGCCTCCCCGCTGAATCCATCCGCGGAGAGCAGGGACCCATA
Source organism: Amblyraja radiata (assembly GCF_010909765.2). NCBI lineage: Eukaryota > Metazoa > Chordata > Chondrichthyes > Rajiformes > Rajidae > Amblyraja > Amblyraja radiata. The sequence goes on from NW_022630152.1 coordinate 319,564, forward strand.
AAGGACCTGACCAAGGCACTGATCCTCTCCGGATCAGTGACAGAGCAGTCATGGTCCGCGATCAGCTCTGCGAGGTGCTTGCGGGCTCCCCGCCCTTTCTCCAGAGAGAAACAGAAAGGCAAAGCCCGGTTCAGATCGTGCAGCATCTGGACCCGCGACCTCACGAAAGCGCCTCGGGAACGCTCAAGCTGCGGGTACCTCAAGGCTTCCTCCTCCTCCTGAAACTCTCCCCATTCGCAGGAGTCATCACCCACCCGATCCAGGTGAGACTCTGCGTCCAGCAGCTCCCTCCCAAGCCTCTCGACCGCTGAGTCCCGCCGTCCGATCGACCCCCACGTGTATTCCTTACAAAGGAGACGGATGTGAGCCTTCCCCTCATCCCACCACTGCCTAAGGGAAGAGAAGCACCTCTGCCTTTCTCTCCACTTCACTCAGAACCGGCTGAATGACTCCCGGAAACACCGATCCTCCAGCAGCCGGTTGTTAAAGTGATTGTACGCGGACCCAGCCCGAGCACGCGCCGGATTAAAGTCCACACGCACCAGACAGTGATCCGGGCACGCTGAGACACGGGAAACATACGTTCCGGAAATATACATGCGATCAATGCGGGAACCACCTCCCTCAGACCTCCGCGAAAAAGCATTGGATCCAGAGTGGTGGTTCCGCCATGTATCAACCAACTCAAAGAGTCAATCAACCCCCTCAGTTTCTTCGCTACAGCAGGGGAACACTGAGTATCAGAACGTCTCGCGCCTCAAGTGTGCAATTAAACTCCCCCCAATGAAGACACACTCTCCCCTATCAATATTGCTCAACAGAGCAGTCACCTCCTGAAGTAGGCAGGCCTGCATCGTGCCAGTGCTGAGGGCATACACGTTAATGAAATGCACCGGCATGCCATCCAGGCTCACAGCCAGATGGAGCAAACATCCTGGCACAACTTCTTGCACTTTCAAGACCTCTGACTAAAAATGTTTCATACCCCTTGAACTTTTCCACATTTTGTCACGTTACAACCACAAACGTAAATGTATTTTATTGGGATTTTATGTGATAGACCAACACAAAGTGGTGCATAATGGTGAAGTGGAAGGTAAATGATACACGGTTTTCAAATTGTTTTACAAATAAAAAACTGAAAAGTGTGGCGTGGAAAATATTCAGCCCCCCTGAGTCAATACTTTGTAGAACCACCTTTCGCTGCAATTACAGCTGCAAGTCTTTTGGGGTATGTCTCTACCAGCTTTGCACATCTAGAGACTGAAATGTTAGCCCATTCTTCTTTGCAAAATAGCTCAAGCTCAGTCAGATTGGATAGAGAGCGTCTGTGAACAGCAATTTTCAAGTCTTGCCAGAGATTCTCAATTGGATTTACATGTGGACTTTGACTGGGCCATTCTAACACATGATTATGCTTTGATCTAAACCATTCCATTGTAGCTCTGGCTGTATGTTTAGGGTCGTTGTCCTCCTGGAAGGTTAACCTCCACCCCAGTCTAAAGTCTTTTGCTGACTCTTAACAGGTTTTCTTCCATGATTGCCCTGTATTTGGCTCCATCCAACTTCCCATCAACTCTGACCAGCTTCCCTGTCCCTGCTGAAGAAAAGCATCCCCACAGCATGATGCTGCCACCACCATGTTTCACAGTGGGGATGGTGTGTTCAGGGCGATGTGCAGTGTTAGTTTTCCGCCACACATAGCGTTTTGCATTTAGGCCAAAAACTTCAATTTTGATCTCATCTGACCAGAGCACCTTCCTCCACATGTTTGCTGTGTCCCCCACATGGCTTGTGGCAAACTGCAAACGGGACTTCTTTGGCTTTTTTTTCAACAATGGCTTTCTTCTTGCCACTCTTCCATAAAGGCCCGATTTGTGGAGTGCACGACTAATAGTTGTCCTGTGGACAGATTCTCCCACCTGAGCTGTGGATCTCTGCAGCTCCTCCAGAGTTACCATTGGCTGCTTCTCTGATCAATGCTCTCCTTGCCCGGCCTGTCAGTTTAGGTGGACGGCCATGTCTTGGTAGGTTTGCAGTTGTGCCATACTCTCTCCATTTTCGGATGATGGATTGAACAGTGCTCCGTGAGATGTTCAAAGCTTGGGATATTTTTAATAACCTAACCCTGCTTTAAACTTCTCCACAACTTTATCCCTGACCTGTCTGGTGTACTCCTAGGGCTTCATGATGCTGTTTGTTCACTTATGTTCTCTAACAAACCTCTGAGGCCTTCACAGAACAGCTGTATTTATACTGAGTTTAGATTACACACAAGTGCACTCTATTTACTAATTAGGTGACGTCTGAAGGCAATTGGTTGCACTGGATTTTATTTAGAGGTATCAGAGTTAAGCGGCTTTTTCACGGGGCGACTTGACGCAAGAGTTAACCAGAGTTTAACATCGTGGGAACCTCGTGCGATAACAGTACGGCATTCGTGGACCACCGTGGACCACCGTAGCGCTAACGGCAGGTAATCGTGTAATTTGGTGACTCGGGAGAAAATTCAAGCAAGTTTGAATTTCTCCAAGAGTGACTTGTACACTTGTGGTTGAGCATTGCAACATTATATGAATGTAGTGGCCAGTGCGATATCCGTGCGATATCCATAATAACTCTTGCGGTTACCGTGGGAACTCCTGCGAACGGTGAACCCGGAAACTGGACAGAGGGGACAGAAGGTGAGTAAAAATTGTCTTCTGTGGGATTGAATTTAAAAAATAAAGATTTGCATCCGCATATGGACATCAACTTATTCATGAGTTATGTTAATGAGATTCAAGAAAATAACTATAATCTTTAAAAGGGACTTTAAAAGGGACTTTACTGAAAGGTCCCGCATTTTTATGGTCCGTGAGAAATTTTTCACATGTACTTCTTTGAGAGATACAGCTCGGAGTCCTCGCCGACTAGCGATCGATGCCTTTCCGAAGCATGGTCCGGAACGCTACCAATCAATGTTCTCCAGATACCCGTGTAAGGAGTGAACTGCACATGCTGGTTTAAACCGAAGACAGACACAAAAAGCTGGAGTAACTCAGCGAGTCAAGCAGTTCTCTGGAGAAAAATAGCTGATGTTTCGGGACGAGACACATCTTCAGACTCAATTCCGATTAGGATGTCTGAAGAAGGGTTCCGATTCGAATCGCCACCGATTCTTTTTCTCCAGAGATGCTGCTTGACCCGCTGACTTACTCCAGCTTTTTATGTTTTTCTTCCCAGATCTGACTTACCTGCTGAGTTACACCAACATTTTGTGTCCTTTTGTGCGTATTAACCAGCATCTGCAGTTCCTTTAGACATTACCTAACTTCAGATTTTAGAGATATAGCGCAGAAACAGGCCCTTCGGCCCACCGAGTCCGCGCCGACCACCAATTCTTATCCGGCTTCAGAACGGGTTTTCCTTCCATTCGTTTGGGCACTGACCCGACCTACCAACCTACCTCAATGCGGACATTGGACTTTTCCCCACTGGAACTGTCCTGAAAACATATATTCGGAACTCTGGTATTTTCCTCTTCGCTCTACCTGGTGTTCTTGTGCATGTGTCGGAAGGAACAGCAGATGCCGGTTTAAAGAGAATGGTGGAGTAACTCGACGGTTCACAATGCTGGAGTAACTCAACGGGACACGCAGCATCTCTAAAGAGAAGGAACGGGTGACGTTTCGGGTCGAGGCCCCTCTTCAGACTGTACGTGGCGTGGTTATATTCATGTATAGCATTATCTGATATGATTGTATAGCACGCAAACAAAAGTTTATTCCCTGCATAGAATCATACAGCGTAGAAACAGGCCCTTCGACCCAACTTGCCCACACCGACCAATATGTCCCATCTACACTAGTCCCACTTGCCCGCGTTTGGCCCATAACCATCTAAACCTATCCTATCCATGCTTCAGTCTAATGCGTCTTAAACATTGCGACAGTACCTGCCTCAACTACCTTAACGGATAGCTCATTCCATACACCCACCACCCTTTGCGTAAAATAGACAAGGATCAGGCTTCAGTAAGCAAAGTAAAGAGAGGTGTGGGAGGGGACTGGAGTTGGGACGGAAAGGTGGGGGAGTGGGGGGAGAGGCGGGGGAGATAGATGGGGGTGTCTTCATTTACTGGCGGCGGGTGTCTGTCACTGAAACAGGCAGGTGAGATTTCACATCCACCTTGTGTGTGCCTCTCTCTCTCTCTCTCCCTCCCTCCCTCTTACACAGGCTGAGAGACTCTGCCTCTGTGAGTGTACGTCTCTTTCTCCCCCTCTCCCACACACAGTAAGACCGAGGTACTGTGCTCAGTCCATCTGTGTCTCCCACATACACAGTAAAACATGTCTCCAAATGAGCCAATTCAACCAAGGGAGGATATTTATAGTGTGTGAAAAAAAAGTGACATCATTTGTGCCACGTGATGATTTAACAACACTTCACAATGTTCATTCAAGATTTAACGGGAAAGCTCGGGAGATGGACAAGTCACTCGCGCAAATAACAGAAATGCCGAGTACCGTGGGAACACTTTATCTACCCCCCGTTATATCGTGTGATATCGTGCTAGACCACGACCACTTCACTCTGGTTACATCTTACGTCAAGTCGCCCCGTGGAAAAGCGTAAAGGGGGCTGAATACTTTTGCACGCCACACTTTTCAGTTTATTATTTGTAAAAAAAATTGAAAACCATGTATCATTTTCCTTCCACTTGATTTGATTTGATTTGATTTGATTCCCTTATTGTCATTCAGACCTTTCGGTCTGAACGAAATTACGTTGCCTGCAGTCATACACAGTAACAATAAATAACAAAACATGCAATAAACACAAATTAACATCCACCACAATGAGTTCACCAAGCACCTCCTCACTGTGATGGAGGCAAAAGTCTTAGTCTCTGTCTTTTCCCTCCTTGTTCTCCCTCTGCGCTGAGGCGATCCAGGCCGAAGATGCCGCTCTTCAATCCAGCGGACCTCCGTAGTGATGTCGCCGCTGCCGAAAGCCGGACATCACAATAATGCGCCACTTTGTGTTGGTCTATCACATAAAATCCCAATAAAATACGTTTGTAGTTGTAGCGTGACAAAATGTGGAAGAGTTCAAGGGGTATGAAAACTTTTGCAAGCCACTGTATCTGCCATTAGGGTCTGTAACCATTGAAACAAGTTGAAATGGAATCTTCGTATGAAAAAGAATGGCTACACCTCTAGCCTTGGATGTAAAATGTGACTGATAAACTTGAGAGATCCAATTAGCTCTCAGTCGCCTCTGCTCTGCAGCTTTAATATGGGTTTATTGAAGAAATATTATGCCTGATTCAAAAGATTTCAAATGCGCAAACACTTTACCCCGCTTGACTGCATGCCCAAGGCCACGTACATTCCACGAGACCAACATTATCTTACTCATATCGACCTGTTTTACACTGTTAAGTCCTGACATATTCAGCTAAGAAATAAAAAGGCACACCATGGTGAAATAAAATAATATAAAAAATAAAGAGTCTGGCAGCTCTGGAAACCATTAAACATTAATGAACCCCGACCCGCTCCCCAAAGACACTTCTGCAAACAATGCGTCACCTTCCCCCTCATTGCTTAGCGAGGACCGCCGGGCGTATGGCAGGTAAAATTGCCTCTCAGGCCCACTACCTAACCAGTCTATAAACAAGTAAACCAGCTAAGGCAAGCCAAGCGCCAGCTCCGCTTATTCAAATAACGTTGAAAATGTCAAATTATGCCGTCTTTAGGTGTGTTGAAGCAAACTGTTCTTTAATGCTCTCAGCGAATGTCTCCTCTGTCCTGCGGGATCATCCTGTCTGTCCATTTCCAGCGTTGCGTCTCAGGTGCCCTTCCACAAATGTATTTGCATCACCGGGAGAAGTGAAGACCTTTGGTTGCCCGTTATGTTGAAGCTGGAGTTTAGCTGGGAAGCGCAGGCTGTACTTCACCTCCATCTACCGCAGGGTCTGCATGACATCACAGAACCCACGGCGCTGCTCCATTACCTCAGCTGTGTAATCCGCGAAAATAAAGACTCGCCGTCCGTTCCAGAGTCCGTTGTCGACCAAGTCGTATTATCATATCTTTCTCATGAAAGATGGACCCTGGCGATGAGTGTGCGAGGCCTGGCTCCCTCCGTGGGCTTCGGCTGTTGGGTGCGGTGTGTACGGTCAATGATAAGTGGTTTTTGGAAGTGTGTCTCACCCAGCAGTTTTGGGATGAGGGCGCTGATAAACTCTCGGTCTGAAGAAGGGTTTCGGCCCGAAACGTCGCCTATTTCCTTCGCTCCATAGATGCTGCTGCACCCGCTAAGTTTCCCCAGCAAATTTGTGTACCGCTGATAAACTCTGTTGGTTTCCCCTTCTCTTCTGGAATACCCACGATTTTAATGTTATTTTGACGCGAGCGGCCCTCTAGGTCGTTGATTTTTGCTCGCAGGAGGGTGTTTTCCCTTTGTATTTCACTTATGTTTTTCTCCATTAGCATCAGGCGGGTGTCATGCTCTCCAGCTATCTCATCCATGGAATCCATTCGGACCGTCAAGGCATTTTGTGAGAACTGAAGAGATGCAAATTGGTCAAAGCCATCGTTGATGGCCTTTAAACTCGCATCTGACATCTCTCTCAGCATTGCACCTGTTGGTGCGGAATGATCACTTGCTTCTCCATTAGTGTCACAGTCTTCACCTTTGTTAACCATGGTTGCTAGTGGTTTTTGCCGATCTCTTCCCTGCCGTGTGTCTAGCATTTGCAGGACTTTTCATGCAGGTCTGGACCAGGCTGTGAAAAGGCTGTGAAAAGTTCTGAGAGCAAACTTGACTGAAAGACGGTAATTTTAAACAATTTTAAATCGAATGGAGGGGAGCTCTTAAAAGCACATCTTCATCCGCTTTACACTTGCACCACGCCCCCCCCCCCCCCCCCAGCGGCTGGATATTGGTTGGACAAATAATACCTTCTATACCGTGAGCAAACACAATAAAGTGACATATTGATCTTCACCTTTCATTTTCCAGTAACAGTCACACAACCTTCAGTCACAGATCACATCCCAGTTTGCTGAACTGCACCAGATTCTCACTGAGGAAGAGCAGCGCGTAGTGGCAAATATCCAGGAGGAAGAAAAGAAGTTTGCTGATTGATTAGTAGGACTGGGTGTTACAATCCCTAAGATTTCACTACAATTGACATTCTTGGTTATGACCACTAGGTGAATTTGCTAACAATCAGACACATCTTCAGTTGTGTACCTCAACTTCAGTGGGTGTTTCGGCCTTTTATCACAAGACACCCTCAGTCGAGGCAGGCCCACCGTAGGTTGATCAGACCTGGGTGTGTGTCTTATTGTTAGCCTCTAGATGGCAAGTTCTTTTATTGCCCTCCTTTGTGCCTGCCCTTTGACTCCTACTTCCCTCAGGAGCCTTGCGGTGGAACTGGCTACAAAGCCCCTGCACCCCATCTCCACTGGACACACCCTTACACCCCAACATTTCTCCTCTGCCTCTGCTGCAAGGTTTGAATATCAAAGCTTTTCCTTTCATAAGCCTCGTCCACCGCCTCCTCCCACGGGACCGTCAGCTCAATGATGAAAATACGCCGACAGAAGTTGGACCAGAGAACGAGGTCTGGTCGCAGGTTGGTAACTGCGATTTCAATTGGGTACGAAAGCCTCTGGCCTAGGTCAATTCACATTTCCCAGTCCCTGGCTGCGTTCAGTGGGCATGAGTTGAGAGGCGAGGGTTTAGCCCTCCGTTTCTCTCCTTCCCGCATGAAGGATGGTATTTACGGGAATGTTAACTGGGCATTGATAGGCATGGCGTTGGTGGTAACTCTCTTGCACTAGAGTTCAGCGGCCAAACACCTCAGCACCTGGTTGTGTCGCCAGGTGTATCTTCCTTGTGTTAGGCTGGTCTTACAACCGACCAGGATGTGCTTGAGGTTTGCTGGAAATACACACAGGGGGCAGGCTTGGTTTAGGTTTGTGGGAGAGGGAAGGATGTCATATGTGGCTCTGATAGTGAAACTCAACTTATTTGACTCCATGGTCCATGTGATCTTCCTCCTCTCAATGCCATCCCACGTCATCCAGCGGCCTTGTTTGGCTTGGGATATGGCTTTGGCACACCTGGCTGCTTCTTCCTGGTGGCACACCTCCTCCACCACCAGGTGCTGACGTTCAGCTGGAGTAGCCTTTTGCCAGGTAAGTTTCATTGCTCCCAGGCCAAAGCCCCCTCGGCCTTGTTGGACATGGCCCACTGTGTCCCGGTGTTGGAGGGCGGATTTTGCGTCCAGTAACACTGCTGCTGGGGTCCATTTCTTCCCTGTTGTTAGGGTTGGAGCGACACCTCTTATTATTGGTTCCCGGGATTCTGTTAGTGTCAAGTCCAGCCTCACTTTGGCAAATTTGTATTCCTCCACCAGGCTTGAGACTGGCAGTTAGAGCTAAATACAATAGAGAAAAATCTTGAAGAGATTCGAGAGAAATTAGATTACATTCAGGAGGAACTCTTAAAGCTACAGGCACAGATGGATAAAAAAGACAGTGGTATTTCTGAGGGTGAGATTGGCAAAGTGGAAATGCACAGTTAAAAAATGGTGGGGATATTTCTGAAATAAATGCCGCGTTTACCATTAATTCAGAACTCGGTGAATGCCCCGTCTGTTTCAGCACTGTGCTGCTGATATTCCCAAACTAAATATCCTCCCGCATAATCTGTGCTGGATCTCAACACTGCCTGCAGTCTCCTTGGGAAAAATATTGCTGTGATCTTGTCACTTAGTTAGTGATTGTTTAATATTTCCCATAAAATAAGGAAAATCTTTGCGAATCACAAGATCATGTGGAAAGTTTGCCGTATGTTCCACTTTAGTGGGAAACCATATCGCGGATTTAAATCGGCCTGTTGAAGGCAGTGTAATGATCATGTCCTCGGAAACACTTATATAAGGGCGAGCATGTCCTCCAGGAGGGCTGACGGCCGGCGGTCACCCAGACCGTCCATTCGGAGAATCCAAGCTGCCCGCCCAGATTCGCTAAGGCCAAATCTCATGATAAGCAGGTCCTTAATGCCCTTATATTTGTTCATTAACGGGGGTGGCTGAGGTCAGGCTTAACCCACCTCGCAGTCGCCTGGTCAAGAGCACTGACCATGTAAAAGTATTTAGTTTTGTCTATCGTTACCCCTTGCAGACCAAACTGTGTCTCTGCCTGCTGGAACCAGATATCAGGCTCTTCGGTCCACAAAGTCAGGAGTTTTACTGCAACTGCATTGTTATCCATCAGGATGTGTAATGAATGTCGGGGTCACCAGTTGTAGCGGCCTGGACGAGGTCAGGATAAGGCCAGACGCCCGCTGCGAGTTCGCAGTCCTCGTCGAAAGTTAGTAACAGCACCACGGGTTCACATCTGTGAACGCCATCGCCTCGTCGAGTGACTCGCTGAAAAGTACATACTTATACATGCTTATACACTTTGTACTGTGAGCTCCACAGAGTCTGTCTGGATGGAGAGCGCACGCACGTACCAAGGCCTTACAGTTACAGTGTGAGTGTTGTGTACGTAACTCTGCTCCCCGCCCCAACCCCGGTGCGATAGGCCTGGGGAACAGAGGGAAATCGCTACTCTACATGTGTGGAGCTGAGCACTAGCCGTTGAGTTGCGCATGCAAAGACGGTCGGCCCGCACCCACGTACACGCTTTCCGCTAAAATCGACTCCGCGGATTTCCACGCACTCAACCATCGGCGCAGCTGCTCACTGTCTCGTGGAAAGCCATTTATAGCGGAGATTTAGACAGATTAAAATTTAGACATTCAGACAGATCTGCAAAGATCCGCGAAGAAATCTCATGCCTGCCCCCACCAGAGGTGCCACCCTTCCGCAAGGCTGTACACACCCATACATTTTAGATACGCAAAACAAAACAGTGCTCCATGGCGTCATTACAACATAATGGAGATGTGATCCTTATAAGTTGTTATCATAACAAGCTATGCACAGTAGAAGGTAGATACAAAATGCTGGAGTAACTCAGCGGGTCAGGGATAATCGCTGGAGAGAAGGAATGTGTGACGTTACGGGTCGAGACCCTTCTTCAGACTGATGTCGGTAGTGGGCGGAATGAAGATGGAATGTCGTCAGAGACAGGAAGACTGGTGGGACAAATGGGGAGGAGATGGAGAGAGAGGGAAAGCAAGGGCTATTTGAAGTTAGAGAAGTCAATGTTCATACCGCTGGGGTGTAAGCTACCCAAGTGAAATATGAGGTGCTGGTCCTCCAATTTGTGCTGGGCCTCACTCTGACAATGGAGGAGGCCCAGGACAGAAAGGTCAGATTGGGAATGGGAGGAGGTTAAAGTGCTGAGCAACCGGAAGATCAGTTAGGTCAAGGTTGACTGAGCGTAAGTGCTCCATAGTTTGGGTTGCCTCCCCGCAGTCACATTTGGTTGGTTCATCGTTGTTGTACAACCACTTCTGCATGAGGGCTTTGCACCGTCCGACTCGTGTTCTGGGGTGTTTGAGGCAGAGCCAGACTGGCCATGGCTCTTTCACTCCCAATGGAAGGGACTCGTCAGGGTACAGTGTCAGTGTGTGTGGTTTAGATTGTAGGTGTGTCACCCAGGCATCTATCCTACAGGTTATCATTCAGGTTGAACTGCATGTAGGAAGCTATTCCTGAATTTTAACCTCTTTGGTGCCTGGACATGTTGGGAGAGTGGGTGACGAGGGTCACCCTCCTGCTTGGTGCATTCCACTTTTAGGGCAAAAGCTCTTCTGATTGGAGTGGGTGCAATACCACACAGCAGGCACAGGTCGTCAACTCGTGTGGGTTTGATGCAACCATATATAGTTCTGCATCCTGTGTTTAGCACCGTATCCAATGTGTGAAGAACGTCCCCAGACTGGGCAGGCATATTCGGCTGCTGAATAGCACAGTGCAAAGGCAATATTCCAGATGGTTCCTGGATCTGATCCCAATTTAGAGGTGGCCAGGTTTCTCAGGATGTTGTTTCTCGCTCCTAGCTTTGCTTTTGTCTTGATAACATGGTCTTTGTAGCTTGGGGTGCGGTCCAGAGTAACTCCTAGGTATATGGGATTGGCTGAGTTCCCATACCAGTGAACAATTAATTTGCGGTTCGCATCACGGTTCTTAAGGTGGAAGGCACTAATTTGTGTTCTGTCTGCGTTTGCCAGTAATAGAATATAATAGAATGACCTTTATTGTCATTCAGACCTTACGGTCTGAACGAAATGTTGTGCCTGCAGTCATACATTCAATAATACAATAATAAACAACAATAAACACAAATTAACATCCACCACAGTGAGTCCTCCAAGCACCTCCTCACTGTGGTGGAGGCAAAAATCTTAGGGCTGCAGTCTCTTCCCTCCTCTTCTCCCTCGGCCCTGAGGCGATACCCCACCGGGCGATGGCACAAACATTCCCGCGGCTCACCGAACCCCGCAAACAGGCCGGCTCAAACACCGCGGCCCGGGGTGGTCGAAGCTGCCGCCCTCCAGTCCAGCGTACGCAGCCGCTGGCCCGCGGCTGAACCCCGGACTCAGGTCACCGCCGCCACAACGCCGTCCCAGCCGCCGGAGCACCGTTCCAGCCCCTAGCCGGATCGCCCTCACGTGAGTGCCGTTCCTCCCTCGAGCTGGGCCGCTCCGACGGGAGCGCCACAGCCCCTCACGGGAGAGTCTCAGCCCCGCGCCAGGCCGCCCTCACGGGACCGAGCCCAGGGCGAGTCCTGACAGGCTGCCTCCGGAGTCTCGAGGTCGCCAGCTGCGCCATTAGGCCTCAGCGCAGACGGAGGCAGAGAAGGGAGGTACGACAGGTACGACAAAAAAAGTCGCATTCCCCCGAAGGGAGAGACAGCAAACCCCGTTTCAACCCCCCCCCCCCTCCCCCCACCAAAACACAACCTAAAAACAAAAAACTTAACTAGACCACACGAAAAAAAACAACACAAAAAAGTAAAAACAAACGGACTGCAGGCGAGCCGCAGCCGTTCACAAGCGTCGCCACTTCCGGTCATTCCAGTAAATGATATAGGGCATAGTGGTTGGTAAGGCCGTCTAACGCTTCAGTGAGGGACTTCTCAAGTTCTGCGAAGGACTGACACTGAGATGCGATACAGAGGTCATCGGTATTCAGGAAGCTCCTGGTACTTGGAGGGATTGGCTGGTCGTTGGTGTAAATGTTGAAAAGCAGAGGGGCAAGAACACTGCCTTGAGGAAGCCCATTCTTTTGTCTGCGCCATCTGCTGCGATCACCCCCGAGGTCTACAAAGAAGCGTCTATTCTCCAGCATGTTTAGGATCAGAGCTGTCAGGTTTGCATCCTTTGCGATCTTGGATAGCTTTTGCACAAGTATTCGATGGTTGACTGTATCATAAGTCGCTGACAGGTCTACAAAAGCGGCACCAGTAATACATACTTTCTCGTATCTATCCTCAATGAATTGGGTCAGATTCAGGAGTTGGTTTGTGCAGGATTTTCCAGGTCTGAAGCCTGCTTGCTCAGGAATAAGCTGCTGGTCTGTGATGGGGCCCAGTCGATTCAAGATTAGCCTCTCAAATAATTTGTATGTGTGACCGAGCAGGAAGATGGCTTGGAAGTTCTTGGGGTCGGCTGGATCTTTTCCAGGCTTCAGTATAGTCACTATCTTTGCTCGTCTCCTCATCTTTGGTAGCTTGTTTGTTCTGAGATAACTGTTGAATAGGTCAAGAAGCCACTGTTTGGCGGCTGGTCCTAGGTGTTTGACTTGTTCACAGAGAATGTCATCATTTCCAGCTGCTTTGTTGTTCTTCATTACTTTGATGCCAAGGAGGAGTTCACCCATAGTGAAGGGTCTGGTAAGGTTAGTATCCCCTTGTGGAGTTGATGAGCAACTTGGTCTGCTGTGGCATCATAACGGGGTTGAGGTTTTGTGTAGTCGTTTCATAATATCCTTATTGTCTTCCAGGCTTTCCTACTGTTTTGAGTCAAGTTTGTAGACTCGATCACCTCTTGCCACCTCCCACGTATCTTGGTTGACACTGCTTTGATAAGTCATTCCCCAGTTATCAGAGTATCATCTCCAAAGGAATTAGCCTGGAAACAGTTGGTGTATTCCTTATGGAGTTCCTTAGCTTTGTCTGACAGTTCGGGGATGAAGTTTACTTGGCATCCTCTGGGATGCTCTTCCTAGAGGATTTTTTCAGCATTTCTACAAAGACATTGTGGCTGGTTGGTAGGTCAATGATTGATGAATCAAAGTGCACCTCTGCCTCACCTGAAAAGACTGTTCAGGTCCTTGGATGGAGTCAAGGGCAGAGATAAAGAGACAGGTGTTGCATCTCCTGCGGTTGCAGGGGAAAGTATCTAGGGAGGGGATGTCTGAACTGATTGCAATGTCTGAGCTACTTAAAGTAAAATAATATGTTCTAGCTGGTGCAGAGGCACAGAAGTTGATACCTTAAAGCAATTTCAACATGTCCTAATGGCCTTGCTTTCCGCATATCTAATGCAGGTTTGGAGACAAGATTCAAACACATCTGTGAGATTTGTCTGCAAGACAATGGGAAGGTTTTTAACACAGAATTGCCCGCATACCATTCTTAACATTCACACTGTTGAAAGGTGTCCTTGGAGGAAAGGTTCTGACATCTTTCATTTATCCTGTCCCGATTGCACTGATAGCTAAAAGAAAATGTCTGAGCTACTGAAGGAAAATAATAAGCATGTACTCACAGGTGCAGCCGGGATACTGATTCGCCTTTTCCTCGAACAATGTCCTTTTCAAATCCTTGTCCTTGTACCATCATTGTCCTTGTCATAAAGAACCTCATTAAGCTGGTACCATTCCACCAGGTCCCCCTCCTGCTGCCTGGTGAAGGTGTAGTGCGGAATCTTCCTCCAGCTCTCCCTCACAACCAATGGGGCATCTGCCTCTGATGCAGTTTCAGAGAATAGTGAGAGGGCTCTATTGCTGCCTTCACATGTGGCAGTGAAGGATGTAATGTTGGTGGGGACATATTCTACCTGCCTGTTCTCCTCTGCCGGGGGTCTGTCATGCAGGGCTACCTCCTCCTGTGGCATGTCCTTCTGCCACTCCTCCTCCAGGCTGTGCGACACATGCATGGCAGGCTTTTTGGAGGGTCGTGCACTACCCCTGCGAGTCTGCCTTTTGGGAGCCATCACTTCTACAAAATGTCTCTGCTAAAAGAACTCTGCAACTATGATTGAGGACGCCCAGGAGTGACAGAGGTCACATGCTTATGTTAATATAAACCTTTTTTTCACCCTGTTTAATTCCACCATGGAGGCCTTACCAAGGTTTCCGTGAGGTTCCCGGAGGTTTTTGTCAGTCTCCCTAAGAGTCGAAAGTGGTTTCCGCTTCTTCTATGTTATGGTGATTATTTCAAAAAATGCCAGAGGTTGCTGGTAGTGAAAGGAACCTCCGGGAACCTCCGGGAACCGCACGGAATCCTTTGTAAGACCCCCCTGGTGGAATAAAACAGGGTGAAAAAAAGGTTAACATTAACATAAGCATGTGACCTCTGTCACTCCTGGGCGGGCTAAATCATAGTTGCAGAGTTTGCAAAAGCCTCCCAGGTTTTTGTTTAAATCATTTTCGACATTTCGAGTGTTTTCGATAACCCTCCTAGCCCTGGAAAGCCTATAATTAAAGATCCTCTGATCCCTTGTTAAATTCCTGTGTGGGTATGGCTTCATCATCCACGGCCTGAGTGCAAAGGCATCATCACCAACCGTACTGTAGAATATGTCCGGGTTGTCTTCTCCTGTCAGAGGTTCGGGATCAGGCATGCCTGCTGTTCCATTTTCAATTGACTGCCCAAGGGGGCTCTCTCTCCAGGTCCTGGCATCTGCTACACTGCCAGGTGTGCCCACATCCACATACAGGAATTTGTAGTCTGAGTCCACCACAGCTAGCAGTACTATGTAGTGAAATTTTTTGTAATTGTAACATTTTGAACCTCCCTTGGGTGGACACCGGATTGCTACAAGATTGCCATCCACTGCCCCACATGTATGTTTAAAATTCCATCGTTTATCGAAGCCCTGCGCCACTCTCTTCCAATAATTTGGTGTTCTGGGGCAGTCGATCACATTATCCCCATATACGTCAATGATTGCCTCACAGGTCTCTCGTACAATCTTACTGATAGTGTTGTGGGCTACAAGAAAGTTGTAGCAGAGTCCCCTGATGCTAAATAGCGGAGTGTGATGGCCAGGCACAGTCCTTGTTCCAGTGGCTTCCTCATATAGGTCTTTTTTTTCAGCAGGGGATCCACAGTTTCCTTCAGCTCATTAAACAGCTCAGGTGTGATTCGTAGAAAGTTTTTAAATGCAGACAAATCCTCCTCTTGCAGCACATTCATCAGATTCAAGCCCGTACGAAGCTTTTCAAAACGGGGGGTGGCATGACCGGACTATTAATATTTTATGTGAAATAATGTGCACGCAGCGCACATCACAAGCCGGAAGCCCCTCGTGTCCAGGTTACAGGACGCGCTTACGGGCCCTGAATGCTCTGGGGTTTTAGATGCTCTCTCTTGAAAGCATCCAGAGAACCTGCCTCCACCGCCCTCTGAGGCAGAAAATTCCACAGACGGTGGTGAGGTGATCCCAACTACCCTCCCCTTTGGCGGCGGCACTTGGCGGTGGACAGGGATGGCCAAGGCAGTGGGGCGATGATACCGTCCGTGTCCAATGGGCGCTGACCCCCCCGCCTCTCTCTTGTATGCCCCCCTTATTCTGGGACCCCTCCTCGCCACTGATCCCCATTCCCGCCTCTATTCAGTCCTCACTGACATCCATGTGCTCCACTCCCCATCTATCCCCACCTATTCATCCTGCACTGATCTCCCTATCCACCTCGCATTGATTCTCCTGCCACCGCCCCCCCCCTACCCATTCATCCTACACTGGTCCCCTAATTCATCCTGTACTCACTCCCTTTCCCATCCATCCTGAACAGCCTCCCCCATTCATCCTGTGCTGAACTCCTCATTCATCCTGCAATGATCCCCTCATTCATCCTGTACTGATCCCCCCCGATCCATCCTGTACTGATTCCCCCATTCATCTTTTACTGAAAGTGGTAGATGGGGAGGGGAGCACATGGGATGTCAGTGAGGACTGAATAGATGGGGAATGGGGATCAGTGTAGGGTGGGGTGGGGCCCCAGGATAAGGGGGATGGAGGTAGGTGTACAAGAGAGAGGGAGAGAGAGAGGGGAAGGGGCAGAGGAGGTGGTGAGGAAGCAAGGTCTGCGCTCCTCGGACAACACTGGCATCATCGCCCCGCAGCCTTGGCCGTCCCTGTCCACCGCCAAAGGGGGAGGCAGTTGGGATCTCCTAGCCACTACCTAGCCTCCTCCGCCAGCCAACAAGAAGGTGCGGGGCCGAGTGGTGCAGGAGCGGTACGGCGGAAGGGGGCCTCCCTCTCTCCTCCCAGCCTCGGCATGCGGGAGGGTTTGTTTTGAAAGCGGCTATCACCGTTAACGGAGTGGCACACAACGGCCGCTATTAGGGCTGGCAGGGTGCATGAGGAGATGGAGCATGCCTAGTATAGGTTTTAACTGCTTTGTAAATACTCTAGGAGCTGAAGATAAACCATTAGGCAGTGCCTTGTATTGCCATCGTTGATCCATCAAGGTGAATGTCAAATATCTTCTATCCTGCAAATGAACGGCCACTGAGTAATATGCATCTTTAAGATCTATAGTTGCCATATAGCATCCTCTGGAAACCAGCTGCTTGGCAGTGACAAAAGTCTCCATCTTAAAATGTCTATACTGTACAAAAGGGTTAAGACTTGTCAGATCCAGAATAATTATGTATCCTCCATACTGTTTTGGCCATGGAAAACGATTAGACACAACTTGATGGAGTTGGTGAACTGATTTTCAATTACACCTGTATCACATAAACTTTCAAGCTCAGCCTGAACCTCCATCTGTTCTGTGAATGAAAACTGAAAAGTACTCCCAGGAACCTGCCTAATGGCTAAATCACAATTTTGATGAAACTCAATTTGAAACCCTTCAATAACACTCAGTATAAACAGATCTGAGGTAATTTGCTTCCATTCCTGCAGGAACACATGTAATCTACCTCCAACTGTTAGTTGTGTCACATTTGATATGTGCACATTAGAACCAGGCCCACCTACCTCCTTGGTACCTGGTGGATCCCGTTGTGCCCGGCCCCTGGCGGGAAGCCCCATGGTTGACCGTGCTCCCGCTGCAGACCGCCAACTGCATCTGCATCGGTTGCCGACTTGTCCCTGGTCCAGACCCGAAATCTGACCCTCTTTTGTAGGGTTACTTCCTCTTTGGGAAATTGCCGACCACCGGTTGCTTGATCAAGCCCACAGTCTTTGCTCGTCATAGAAACATAGAAACATAGAAAATAGGTGCAGGAGTAGGCCATTCGGCCCTTCGAGCCTGCACCGCCATTCAATATGATCATGGCTGATCATCCAACTCAGGTATCCTGTACCTGCCTTCCATACCCCCTGATCCATTTAGCCACAAGGGCCACATCTAACTCCATCTTAAATATAGCCAATGAACTGGCCTCAACTACCTTCTGTGGCAGAGAATTCCAGAGATTCACCACTCGTCATCCATCTTTTTGATACGTTTGGCGAGGTCCTCTCCGAAGAGTAGATTTGCCGGCTGCATGTTGCTGGGCTGGCAGAGGGCGGCAAACTTCGGTTTGATAGTTGACCAAATGGCACTTTTTCTGAGACAATTTATCTCATAATGGGCGCTACAAAGCAACCCTAGCACCTCGTGCTGCATATCGGACAGATGTTCTCCATCCAGCATTCTCGCGAACCCCTTGATTCCCGAGCCAAGGAGTTTCAAGATCCGCTGCAGCTTCATCTCCTGGGCACGCATGGCCACGACCATCTGGCTTCATATCACCCTGTTCACTGCTGGTACCTTCAGCAGCCCGCAGTTTACCAGGGTCTCGTGCCTTTTTGCGGTCTCTTCTATAGTGAGTTCCTGCAGCTGATGGGAGACCAGATAGTTTATAGTGGAGGCCAGCTCGTCTCCCAGCGGCTCTCCGGACTCTGACGGGACAGCGAATCGTGCTCTCTGACAACGGTCGTTCTTCGCTAGAGTCAGAGTCACCGTCAGAGTCGGGGTCAGAACTCTGCTGACCCTCTGCACTAACCTCTTCCCCGAGGGTGCTATTTCGCAGCCCTCTACTAGGTGCTGCTGGCGCGGCATTTTCTGCAGCCTGGCGCCCACACAACTCCTCGTCCCGGAGTGTGCATTGCTGGAGCAACCTCTGAATAAGGTGCTCCATTTGGGAAACCGTTCAGCAACGGTATCGCTCATAAGAGGTTGCTCCCGGTCCGACTCAGTTCAGTCCAAGGGCCCCGCAGACTTTTCCGTGGCCTTACGCCCGACTGGCGTTGGCTCCGTGCTTTCCAGCACCAAGTCTGCAGTCGCCCCGCTCCCGGTCGGCGACTGTGCAGGGGTACCAGGCAGCCGCTCACAGACCGCACTCTCGCGGCTGTTGCTAGATTTGCCTGCGGCTCGCCTCCTCACCTTGGTAGTCTTCACCATGATGCTTCTAGAAAAGAATAGAACAGAGCACGGCACCACAGCAAAACAAATCCAGCCTCCAGCTAAGTTTTTCAAACTTAACTGGGTTTTAAAGTACTTACCGCTGGAGGAGCTGTGTCCTCCTGCTGGTCCGTGCACCAATGCGTCAGACGTAATGACGCACATGCGCACAGGCGGGACTTCTTCACGGAATCACTCACGTGACTCAGAAGTAAAATGGGCGATTAATGTTCATAGTTTTGTCCGAGCCAGGTTTAATAGCCTGATGGCTGTGGGGAAGTAGCTATTCCTGAACTTGGTTGTTGCAGTCTTCAGGCCACTGTACCTTCTGCCTGAAGGTAGCAGGGAGATGAGTGTGTGGCCAGGATGGAGTGGGTCCTTGATGATACTGCTAGCCTTTTTGAAGCAACTTCAGCACCCATTGGAGCTTCATCTCTTGTGCCCGAATCCCAATGCCCATATGACCCCAAATGACATTATTAACAGCTGGTACTGTCAGTAGTGAACAATTAGGCGGGGTTTGATATTTTTTCGCTGTCTCGTCCATTGTCAGCTCTTGCAGCTGATCGGAGAGTAAATAATTTATTGTTGTCGCCAATCCTTCTCCCAACGACTCCCCTGACTCTCTGGGGATGTCAAACCTTTGTGCCAGACATGGTATTTCAGACTCATCACTTGGGCTCTGCTCACCCACAGATTCAGCCTCAGAATAATACTGACCCGTCAAGCTCTCCTCCTCCAAGAGGGAACGATTGCGCAGCCCTATTTCAGGCGCCGCTGGTGGGGGCTCTCTCATAGGCCGACGCATATACAGCCCTATTTCAGGCGCTGCTGGCGGGGGATTCTCCCATAGGCTGACGTATATACAGCCCTATTTCAGGCGCTGCTGGTGGGGGATTCTCCCATAGGCCGACGCATATACAGCCCTATTTCAGGCGCTGCTGGTGGGAGCTCTCCCATAGGCCGACGCGGACTCCACTCCTCCTCCCGGAGTGTGTCCTGATAGAGCATCCTTTCCATCAGGAACTCTATTTTAGATATCAGTGCAGAAATGGTATCTGTTTCAGGAGATGAACCCTCCTGGCCCGACTCACGCGAGTCTACTGGCCGAGCAGACTTTCCAATGGCCTTACGCCCCTACGGCGCGGCGACGGTACTCACAGGAACCGAGTCTGCAGTCGCTGGCCTCCCTGCCACCGACTCAATAGGTGAATTAGGCGGCCGCCCGCTTCCCGCACTCCCGCTGTCTTCCATGGTTTTACCAGCGGCAGGCCTCGCCTTCCCTCTTAACACTTTCTCCATGGTAGACTTGATCTGAAAAACAACCCTACTCCCACAAGAAAGCGACCTCCGACTAAGCTGAAACATTTACCTTGAGGTTTTTAAACTTACCGCTGGAGGAGCGCTACTCCTCCCAACCGGTCGCTGCGCCATGCGTCTGATGTTATGACGCGCATGCAGCTGAACAATGTCTTCTTCACGTAGTCACTCACGTGACTCCGAAGTAAAATCACCTCTGAAAGGCCATTAGGACATGTTGAAAAGGAAAAAGTTTAGGCACTGCAGGAGGTAAAAAATCATCTAATAAAAGACCATTGAGGCATGAGTTAATTGCTGGCTAAAAGTTTCCTATAGATGATACTCTTGTTCATGACCCATTGAATGAGCTTATTATCTGCTTGAAATAAGAAAAAGTGAAAACGTGACTAGCCAAAGGCTCCTGCATGTCTTCCAATGGATGCTTTTAAATCCCTGGGGAAGTGAACAAAAAACAACTTGCATACCATTTAGGCATGAGTTAATTGCACGCTATGTTTTCCATAGATAGTCCGCAGGTTCAGGACCCTATCAAAGAGATGATCATGTGCATGATATTTTAAAAAGTGTCAAAGTGATTTTTGAAAGCTTCCTGCATGTCTTACAAGGGAATGTACGTAAACAGACAAATACGTTGAAACGAAAGAGGATTGTGTTGGTTGTTGGCCTGCCAGGAAGAAAATGGAGGAAGTGTTGTGGATAAACAAGGTTTTGACTTTAAAGCATGTGCTAATGGCCTTGCTTCACACATATCTAATGTAGGTTTGGAGACAAGATTCTGACACATCTGTTAGATTTGTCTGCAAGGCAATGGGGAAGGTTTCTACACAACATTGCATGCATACCGTTATTTAAAATCACATAATTGGGGGTGAGGGAATTAAATTCTGTAGTTGTAATGTTAAGGGAATTAATGAACCTATCAAGAGAAGCAAAGTGTTAGCTCATTTAAAATCATTGAAAACAGATATAATATTTCTCCAGGAGACACATCTTAAAAAGGAAGCACAACACAGATTTAAAGCAAAATGGATTGCTAAAGCGTACCACTCTTCATTCTCACATAAATCAAGAGGTGTTGCAATATTAATCGTAAAGGTATACCCTTTAAACATATATCAACGATAGAAGACATTGAAGGCAGATATATTGTAATAATAGGGGAGTTATACTTAAAAAAGGTGACTCTCCTCAATGTGTATGGACCAAATTTTGATAGCCCTCTGTTTTTTAAGAGAATTCTTAACAATATCCCGGAAGGTACACAGCAAAACTTAATAATCGGTGGAGATTTAAATTGCACTTTGGATGCTTGTTTGGATAGATCATCAACTCAAAGAAAACTAAAATCTCGATCAAGTGAATTTTTAAATTCATACATTAATACTACTAATATTAAGGACGTTTGGAGAATTGAAAATCCATCGGGCCGAGAATATTCATTTTACTCACCAGTACATAAAACTTACTCAAGGATAGACTATTTTTTAGTAGATTCAAAACTTATCCCATTTACCTATAACTCACAATATCATAACATCATAATCTCAGACCACGCTCCATTAACATTTATGATCAAAGTAAACGGAATGGCAGACACAGTCACAATGGAGATTTAATCCCCAAATCTTAAAAGATAAGTCATGTAATGAATACCTAGTAAAACAGATTAAAATGTTTTTTGAGGCTAACGATAGCCCTGAAATCTCTGCTTCCCTTCTTTGGGAAACATGTAAAGCATTTGTACGAGGAGCATTAATTTCTTCCGAATCATTTTTTAATAAAGAGAATAGGGCCAAACAACAGAAACTGGAAATGGAAATAAAGCAATTAGACACAGAAAATGCAGCAGCACCATCCACGATAAAACACAATAAAATTGCAGTATTGAAATATAAATTAAACAAGATTTATTCAGACCAAGTTATAAAACGTAATCAACATACAAAACAATTAAATTTTGAATTTGGTGACAAACCTCAAAAACTATTAGCGCGTCAACTTCGCAAATTGGATGGGGAAAAAACAATATACAAAATGAGAACAGACAAGGGAGAACATTAACACTGCCTAAAGATATTAATGATAGATTTCTACAATACTACCAAAAATTGTATTCATCTAAAATCACAGAACAATCAACGGGAATGGAAACATGTTTACTGAATTGTAAGTTTGCGGGTCTAGATCAGAAAGAGAGAGAATTGCTAGGGGCTGAAATTACGATAAAAGACATTGAAGAATCAATAAAATCCTTAAAAAAACGGAAAGTCTGCAGGACCCGATGGTCTAAATTCGGAATTTTATTAAAAACATTATGATTTGCTTTCCCCACGCCTACAGACAATGTACAAATACGCTTATACTCAACAGAAACTCCCAGAAACTCTAAATGAATCTACAATCATACTTATACCAAAAACGGATAAGGATCTTGAAGACCCAGGTTCATACAGAGCTATAGCCCTCTTAAATACTGATCAGAAAATATTAACTAAGATTCTATCTAATAGATTGAGCTTAGTGATCAGCAAATTAATACATCCCGACCAAACAGGGTTTATCCCCAAACGGTATTCATTTATAATCTGAGAAGATTATTTAATATTATATACTCCAATAGTATCCCTAACGCAGAGCTAGCAATTATCTCGTTAGATGCTGAAAACGCATTTGACCAGGTAGAATGGCCATATTTATTTTCGGTGATGGAAATTTTTCAACTAGGAGAGAAGTACTGTACATGGGTTAAATTGTTATATTCTAATCCAACAGCTAGAATATTAACAAACAAAATGTTATCAACTAAATTTAATCTCTCTAGAGGCTGTAGACAAGGATGCTCACTATCCCCACTATTATTTGCTCTTGCAATCTAACCCCTAGCAGAAAGCGTTAGAAACCAACCAGGAATATTTGGATACAATACTAGAGACACAAGGAATAACATCTCCTTATATGCAGATGATATACTAATATATATTACAAAATTAGAAACTAGTATTCCAAACCTATTAAATCTAATAACTCAATTTGGTCAGTTTTCGGGATATAGAATTAATTGGAATAAAAGTGAAATCATGCCAATAACAAAATTCAATTTACATACAATACAACAATCCCCTTTTAAAATAGTTAAAGATAAATTTAAATACTTAGGAATCTATGTAACTAAGACATATACCTCTTTATTTAAACTAAATTTCCCACCCTTACTGAATAAACTACATAAGAATATTCAATACTGGAAAACACTCCCCATTTCTATGCTTGGGAGAATTAATGCTATAAAAATGATGTTTTTACCGCAACTGCTGTACCTACTTCAATTAATTACGATATATATCCCAAAAACTTTTTTCAAAAAAGTCGATTACATTGTTACAAGTTTTGTCTGGGATTATAAGAATCATAGAACAAGTAAAAAACATTTATGTAAATCAAAGATAAATGGAGGTTTGGCTTTGCCAAATTTCTTATTTTATTTTAGGGCAGTCCATATTAAAAACATGAATTTCTGGCTGGAAGAAATGGATCAACAACCAGATTGGCTAATGATGGAAAAGGAAGACTGTCTACATTTTGAAATTGGACCGATCATATTTGCCTCCACAAAACTGCACAAAAAAACCTATAAAGAAAACCCCATAATACATAGTGGAATAAGAATTTGGAAACAAATAAAAAAAGATTTAAAATTGAATAATATACCACTCTGCCTTCCCATTGTAAATAATCCTTTATTGAAATCATCCTTTATGGACAAAGGTTTCACACAATGGAAAAATTATGGAATCAAACATATAGGACATCTTTATGGGAAATGTACTTTTCTTTCATTTCAAGAGTTACAACAGAATTATGGACTGCACTCAAATAATTTATTCAGATATCTACAAATTAAAGATTATGTTAAATCTAATACACAAGTCTACAGGAATAGGGAATCAGAAATTATTGATGAATGTCTGAACAAGCATCCTAATACTGAAAAACTAATAGCTTATATTTATAACACCCTACTAAACAACGAGGTACCACCGACCGAACCATATAGATACAAATGGGAAAATGAAATAGGTCATCCTATCACGAAAGATATGTGGGACGAAAGTTTACAACAAATACATCAATGTTCATTAAAAGCCAGACATACTTTAATACAATTCAAGGTCTTACATAGACTACACTACTCTAAAATAAAACTAAATAGAATCTTCCCACAAATCTCTCCTATTTGTGATAAATGTCTACATCTAGAGGCTAATTTAACACATACGTTTGCAAACTGTATAAAACTTAAACATTTCTGGACTGATATTTTTGAAATAACTTCAGAAGTTATTAATACAAAACTGGACCGGGACACAAAATTACTAATACTTGGAATATCAGAACAAAGCTTAACACTCACAACAAACCAAAGGAATTTCCTCAACTACAGTATAATAACCGGAAAAAAATTAATATTAAAATTTTGGAAAGGCCCTACAACCCCCACAATTAAAATGTGGATTACGGAAATGTCGGAGACCCTATACTTAGATAGAATTAGACTTGTCTTAATGGATAAACAAGATCTTTTTCATAAAATTTGGGCTCCATTCATTAACTATCTGAAGGGATAGATTGACACAGCACGAGGACCCCACTGAAACTTGAACTCAGGAACAGATGAGTTATACTTTATAACCTACGAACCTATCTCCATTGACGTATTAAAGGTAACCCATTCCACCTTCCTTGTTTTTCTGTTGTGTTTTTTTTTTTTTGCTTTCTTTTTTATTTGTAACTTTCTACCCTCTCTTTTTCCCTCTTTCTATAAAAAATAAAAATACTAGAAGCAGAAGTAATTGATAATGGAAAATTTTAATAATGTATGACTGATATATATGAAAAGTTTTTTTACTATAATATGTAACTACATTTTATAATATGTCTACTTCTAATAAATAAATAAAAAAATAAAAAATAAAAATCAAAAAAAAATCACATAAAATCACGGCGCCGAACTTTACATCGGGAGCCTGGGATCTCGCGACGAGATTGCCAGTTGAGCTCCATTCGGCGCGGCCTTGTCGGCTCCGGAAGCCACGGTCTCGAGCAGGGAGGCGGCCGTTCCAGGGTTCCCATGCCGCTGCGAGGACTCTCCCGACGCCGGAACATCATCACCCGGCGAGGACGGCTTGGAACATCGGGCCTCCGTAGAGGCAACTGTGGAGGCCTCAATAGGCCCGACTATGGGTGGACATTGGGGATGGGACTGGACTTTGTGCCTTCCCCCATAATGGGAACCATTGTGGGGGGATGTTTTTATGTTAAAGCTATTTATTATTGTTATGTTTGTATTCTTTCTTATGTGCTGCATTGGCTAAAGGAATTTCACTACATCTAGGTGTATGTGACAATAAATCAACCTTTGAACCTTAAATGAAAGGTGTTCTTGTAAATTAACCTGTAGTGATTGCAATGATGTCTGAGCTAATTGCAATGGCTGAGCTACTTAAAGTAAAATAATATGTCCTAGCTGGTGCAGAGGCATAGAAGTTGATACCTTAAAGCAATTTCAACATGTCCTAATGGCCACATTGCCTGTATCCAGTTGAAAAGCCCGCTGCCTCTGGAGGTTTGGAGAGACCATTGGAACGAGATCTGCCCCTGGGACAACTCGTGGCCAACAGTTTAGTTCCCATGGGGACATTGGGTAGCAATGTTACAAAATTTTGAGATTTTGAAAATCAAGTCTGTAATTTATCCCATCAGATAAAGCATAAAAATAAGTTTAATTTGACAACTAATTCACTTTCATATCTCAAGTATTTAAAAAGTTATGGCCATTTTCATACTCGGAAATGAGCATCTTGTTCCCTATTGATTTTCTATGGACATAACAAAAAAGCTGTGATCGTGAACAGTCAAAAGCCCATAACTTTCTTAAACATTAAAAGAACTGAATGACATTTTCAATTATCATAGATTGAAGCATTCTGAAACAAATATAAAATAATCTTACTTGGATGACCTGAAATTAAAGCATATAATTAGTTAGTTACCTAATTGCAGCTAATTTCAGACTTCAATTACTAGATCTAAACATCTATCCATTTCTTAATAAATGATTAACATTTTTAAATAGCCTAAATGTCCAAATAATATTCACAAATAATTCACAATAAAACATGATTTTTAAATCTCATTTACATTAATTTATAGGCCAAATGGAAGGAATTCAGTGTTCAATTGCTGTAAATAAATGCCCATTTAAATCAGCTTTCCAGTGGGTTCCTGTGGAACGCGCTGGTTTAGAACGTTCACATTGCGTTAGATTTGTGCCCCAAATGCCCAGAAAAATACTGCGGGATATAATGGGCCCAAAATGAGCTGCTCGCAATATTAAACTTTGTATAAAGGGATCTTTAGAAGCCCTTTTTAATGTAAAACTATACAGCCTACCTTCAATTGTCTGCTTTATGAGACCCTGCGGTTGCTGGCGGTCGCGGGTTTAGAGATTGATTTTTAAACTACTATAACTATTATACGAGGCCTTTAAAACTAATAACAGCTTTTGCGACGGGGTCTTCCAGCGATTTTTCGTTAATAATTAACTAGGCTGAACATCTTCGATTTGAACAGCCTAGAGAAAATCGCGTTTTAAACCCGCCCCCTCTAAACGGCGCCAAAATCGCGCACACCCGCAGCGGCAGATTTTCAACGACGCTTCAGGTAGGCTTTGCAACATACCTACATTGGGAGTTCGAGACCAACCCCTGGGGCCCCTGTGTCACATTAAGCTCAGAGAGACAATGCCCTTCAGCCCACCGAGTCCGCACCGACCAGCGATCCCCACACACTATCCCAGACACACTAGGGACAATTTATACTTATACCAAGCCTATCAACCCCGCTCACTACAAAGGCGCACAGGTTTGTATAAATTGTCCCTAGCATGTGTGGGATAGTGTGGGGGGGATCGCCCGGCGGCGGGTGCGGGGGGGGGGGGCAATGGCCTGAGCAATGGCGTGGGTGGGAAAGGCGATGAGCGGGGGGGCGACGGGAGGGAGGATGCGAGGGTCTGGCAGGGGGCGAGCATGGGCCAGGCGGGGGGTGGGGGGGGGGGAAGGAAGGCGAGGGGGGGTGGGGCGAGGGACCGGCCGAAGCAGCGCCTGGTGTACTGTCACGGCCGCTGCCAGGACTGGGTTCAGTCAGTCGTTCCTGCAACTCGCCCGGCGACGGGAGAGCGGTCTCCCCGGACCGACCGTCAGCAGCGGACGGGACCCGCTTCCCTAGGCGCCAGGCTGATTGACGGGAACGCTCCGACGCCGTGGATGTGCCGTGCGGAATGAAATAGTTTCCAGGTTGGTAGATTCTAGTTGACATGTCTATGTGTGCTTGGGTTAACTGGATGTGGCCCTCCATCTTTAAACCAATAGTGGTATTCTTGATCTTGTGGAATGTTGTCAGTCTCGTGAATTTGCGACTAGTAGTAGGTGGATGAAGTTTAAGGTCCTTTATCATGCTGGAGAATAAGCTCTGCCATTTGTAGTTGTTAGATATGAACCTTTCTGCTCTGTTTTGCACTGCCTGGTTCTTATTGATGTTCCCTTGAGTGAAAGGATCCCACACGGAGCAGCAATATGCAACATGTGGACAGTGAAAGGCTTTTATAGGCTTGGATCTTAACTTCTTTGGGTGCAATTTGCAGATTGCGATGTAGAAAGCCGATGATACTGCTGGCTTTGGCTGTTGCCCCTTCCACATGCTTGTTCCATTTCATGTTTTCAGACAAAGTAACTTCTAAGGAATTATGACTAGAATCTGCCTCTAGTTGATGTCCAGAGAGTTTATAGGAACGATGAATTGGTTTCGGTTTCCTTTAAAACACATGACATAAAATTTTTCTGGTTTGAACATCATTTGCCATTACTTCTCCCATCTCTCCAATGAGCGCATATCTTTTTGAAGTGTCAGGCAATCGTCATGAGATTTGATCGGTCGATAAACCACACAATCGTCGGTGAAGAGGCAGACCTTAGGTGTGATGTTATCTGGGAGATTGTTAATGTAGACTAAAAACAGCAGCGGTCCCAGCACAGTGCCCTGTGGTACGCCAGAGTCGACATGGGCTGGGTTTGAGGATGTTCACTGGACAACAACCGACTGCTCCCTGTCAGTTAAAAAGCTCGTTATCCAGGAGTGAAGTGAGCCCTCTACACCAAAGTATTTGAGACGGTGAGGAAACCTCTGATGTGGAACCGTGTCGAAACATTTGCAAAATCTAGCAACACTGCATCCATAGAAACATAGAAACATAGAAATTAGGTGCAGGAGTAGGCCATTCGGCCCTTCGAGCCTGCACCGCCATTCAATATGATCATGGCTGATCATCCAACTCAGTATCCCGTACCTGCCTTCTCTCCATACCCTCTGATCCCCTTAGCCACAAGGGCCACATCTAACTCCCTCTTAAATATAGCCAATGAACTGGCCTCAACTACCCTCTGTGGCAGAGAGTTCCAGAGATTCACCACTCTCTGTGTGAAAAAAGTTCTTCTCATCTCGGTTTTAAAGGATTTCCCCCTTATCCTTAAGCTGTGACCCCTTGTCCTGGACTTCCCCAACATCGGGAACAATCTTCCTGCATCTAGCCTGTCCAACCCCTTAAGAATTTTGTAAGTTTCTATAAGATCCCCTCTCAATCTCCTAAATTCTAGAGAGTATAAACCAAGTCTATCCAGTCTTTCTTCATAAGACAGTCCTGACATCCCAGGAATCAGTCTGGTGAACCTTCTCTGTACTCCCTCTATGGCAATAATGTCCTTCCTCAGATTTGGAGACCAAAACTGTACGCAATACTCCAGGTGTGGTCTCACCAAGACCCTGTACAACTGCAGTATACCTCCCTGCTCCTATACTCAAATCCTTTTGCTATGAAAGCTAACATACCATTCGCTTTCTTCACTGCCTGCTGCACCTGCATGCCCACTTTCAATGACTGGTGTACCATGACACCCAGGTCTCGTTGCATCTCTCCTTTTCCTAGTCGGCCACCATTTAGATAATAGTCTGCTTTCATGTTTTTGCCACCAAAATGGATAACCTCACATTTATCCACATTATACTGCATCTGCCAAACATTTGCCCACTCACCCAGCCTATCCAAGTCACCTTGCAGTCTCCTAGCATCCTCCTCACAGCTAACACTGCCCCCCAACTTAGTGTCATCCGCAAACTTGGAGATATTGCCTTCAATTCCCTCATCCAGATCATTAATATATATTGTAAATAGCTGGGGTCCCAGCACTGAGCCTTGCGGTACCCCACTAGTCACTGCCTGCCATTGTGAAAAGGACCCGTTTACTCCTACTCTTTGCTTCCTGTTTGCCTAGCCAGTTCTCTATCCACATCAATACTGAACCCCCAATGCCGTGTGCTTTAAGTTTGTAAACTAATCTCTTATGTGGGACCTTGTCGAAAGCCTTCTGGAAGTCCAGATACACCACATCCACTGGTTCTCCCCTATCCACGCTA
This sequence comes from Amblyraja radiata, assembly GCF_010909765.2. Lineage (NCBI taxonomy): Eukaryota > Metazoa > Chordata > Chondrichthyes > Rajiformes > Rajidae > Amblyraja > Amblyraja radiata. The sequence goes on from NW_022630152.1 coordinate 348,995, forward strand.
CTAGTTACATCCTCGAAAAATTCTATAAGATTCGTCAGACATGATTTACCTTTTGTAAATCCATGCTGACTTTGTCCAATGATTTCACCACTTTCCAAATGTGCTGCTATCCCATCTTTAATAACTGACTCTAGCAGTTTCCCCACTACCGATGTTAGACTAACTGGTCTGTAATTCCCCGTTTTCTCTCTCTCTCCCTTCTTAAAAAGTGGGGTTACGTTTGCTACCCGCCAATCCTCAGGAACTACTCCAGAATCTAAAGAGTTTTGAAAGATTATTACTAATGCATCCACTATTTCTGGAGCTACTTCCTTAAGTACTCTGGGATGCAGCCTATCTGGCCCTGGGGATTTATCGGCCTTTAATCCATTTAATTTACCCAACACCACTTCCCGGCTAACCTGGATTTCACTCAATTCCTCCAACTCCTTTGACCCGCGGTCCCCTGCTATTTCCGGCAGATTATTTATGTCTTCCTTAGTGAAGACGGAACCAAAGTAGTTATTCAAATGGTCCGCCATATCCTTGTTCCCCATGATCAACTCACCCGTTTCTGACTGCAAGGGACCTACATTTGATTTAACTAATCTCTTTCTTTTCACATATCTATAAAAACTTTTGCAGTCAGTTTTTATGTTCCCTGCCAGTTTTCTTTCATAATCTATTTTTCCTTTCCTAATTAAGCCCTTTGTCCTCCTCTGCTGGTCTCTGAATTTCTCCCAGTCCTCCGGTATGCTGCTTTTTCTGGCTAATTTGTACGCATCATCCTTCGCTTTGATACTATCCCTGATTTCCCTTGTTATCCACGGATGCACTACCTTCCCTGATTTATTCTTTTGCCAAACTGGGATGAACACTTTTTGTAGTTCATCCATGCAGTCTTTAAATGTCTTCCATTGCATATCCACCGTCAACCATTTTAGAATTAATTGCCAGTCAATCTTGGCCAATTCACGTCTCATACCCTCAAAGTTACCTTTCTTTAAGTTCAGAACCATTGTTTCTGAATTAACAATGTCACTCTCCATCCTAATGAAGAACTCAACCATATTATGGTCACTCTTGCCCAAGGGGGCACGTACAACAAGACTGCTAACTAACCCTTCCTCATTACTCAATACCCAGTCTAAAATAGCCTGCTCTCTCGTTGGTTCCTCTACATGTTGATTTAGATAACTATCCCGCATACATTCCAAAAAATCCTCTTCCTCAGCACCCCTGCCAATTTGATTCACCCAATCTATATGTAGATTGAAGTCACCCATTATAACGGTTTTGCCTTTGTCGCACGCATTTCTAATTTCCTGTTTGATACCATCTCCAACTTCACTACTACTGTTAGGTGGCCTGTACACAACACCCACCAGCGTTTTCTGCCCCTTAGTGTTTCGCAGCTCTACCCATACCGATTCCACATCCTGCAAACTAATGTCCTTCCTTTCCATTGCGTTAATCTCCTCTCTAATCAGCAACGCTACCCCACCTCCTTTTCCTTTCTCTCTATCCCTCCTGAATATTGAATATCCCTGGATGTTCAGCTCCCAGCCTTGGTCACCCTGGAGCCATGTCTCCGTGATCCCAACTATATCATAGTCATTAATAGCTATCTGCACATTCAACTCATCCACCTTATTACGAATGCTCCTTGCATTGAGACACAAAGCCTTCAGGCTTGTTTTCACAACACTCTTACCCCTTATACAATTTTGTTGAAAAGTGGCCCTTTTTGATTTTTGCCCTGGATTTTCCGGCCTGCCACTTTTACTTTTCACCTTGCTACCTATTGCTTCTACCCTCATTTTACACCCCTCTGTCTCTACGCTCACACATTTAAGAAACCCTTTCCCTTTAACTCCATCCTCCACTAGCCCATTCGACACCCCACCCCCCCTTATTCAGTTTAAAACCACCCGTGTAGCAGTGGCAAACCTGCATGCCAGAATGCTGGTCCCACACCTGTTAAGATGCAATCCGTCCCCTTTGTACAGTTCCCCCTTACCCCAAAACAGATCCCAGTGATCTAAGAATCTAAATCCCTGCCCCGTGCAACAGTTCCTCAGCCACACGTTCAGGTCCCGTATCTCCCTGTTCCTGCTCTCGCCAGCACGAGGAACTGGAAGCAAACCGGAGATAACAACCCTGGAGGTCCTGCTTTTCAGCATTTTTCCGAGCTCTCTAAAGTCACGCTGCAGAATATTCATCCCCTTCTTTCCGACATCGTTTGTGCCGACATGCACTACCACTTCCGGATGTTCACCTTCGCCCTTGAGGATTTTCTGCACTCTGTCCGTGACATCCTGGATCCTGGCACCAGGAAGGCAGCACACCATCCTCGCATCCCGTCTGTTGCAGCAGAAACCCCTGTCCGTACCTCTCACAATGGAGTCTCCTACTACAATGGCGTTGCCTGCCTTAGGCCTTTTTGGTTTTGGCTCAACAGCCCTATTCGCATCACAAGCCAGTCCGCCGCCCAGTGTAAACACCTCTTCTGTCCCGACAGCTTCTAAGTGGGTGAACCTGTTCACAAGAGGTACAACACCCGGGGATGTTGGCATTCCATGCTCCCCTCCCGTTCTCACTGTCTCCCACCTTCTCTCTTCCAGTACCTTAGGTGTAACAATCGTACTGTAAGACTTGTCGAGGAACGACTCCGTTTCTCGGACGAACCGGAGGTCATCCACTTGCTTCTCCAGTTCCCCAACACGGCCCTTCAGGAGCTCTACCTGGATGCACTTTTCGCATTTGTTGCAGCCAGAGGCACCAGCGGTGTCCTTGACCTCCCACATACTGCAAGCATCACACTGAATCAGCTTGCCGGACATCTCCTTCTTTCGTCTCTCCCTCTGCAGTGTTTTGCGTAGTCTCTTCTCCTCAGCCTCCTCTCCGAAGACTCTCGAGCCAAAGACTCACACTTTTCTCACAGGGCACTTCACTCACAAGGCCGCTCACTCACTGCCGCTCCCTAAGAGCAGTCTTACTTAAATTGACTGATAAATTGCCTGATTTACCAATTTATAAACCAAATTCCTCAGTTTTCAGCTGTTTTCCCAGCACTGACTCACTTCTCTCCTCCCACTTGGGCTAGAGCCAATCAGTCGTATCTCTTGCTAATCTCCTCCTGCTGTTGCTGTTGTTGCTCCCAAAGCTACAGCAGTTCTGAGTCAAGTCTGCCTGTCATTGACCTGTACTTAAACTGTTTTCACTTCTCTCCTCCCACTTGGGCTAGAGCCAATCAGTCGTATCTCTTGCTAAGCTCCTCCTGCTGCTGCTGTTGTTGCTCCCAAAGCTACAGCAGTTCTGAGTCAAGTCTGCCTGTCCTTGACCTGTACTTAAACTGTTTTCACTTCTCTCCTCCCACTTGGGCTAGAGCCAATCAGTCGTATCTCTTGCTAACCTCCTTCTGCTGCTGCTGTTGTTGCTCCCAAAGCTACAGCAGTTCTGAGTCAAGTCTGCCTGTCCTTGACCTGTACTTAAACTGTTTTCACTTCTCTCCTCCCACTTGGGCTAGAGCCAATCAGTCGTATCTCTTGCTAATCTCCCTCTGCTGCTGCTGTTGTTGCTCCCAAAGCTACAGCAATCCACTTGTTTGGTTTCTTCCACAGAGCTGAAGATTTGGTGAATGGTAGTTATCAGCAGGGATTCACATAACTGTCTGGCCCGGAAACCATGTTGAGAATGACTGAGGATGTTGTTTCTCTCCAGGTGTCCCATGATGTGTCGATAGATGACATGCTCTAATAGTTTACAACAAACTGAGATGAGCGACATCGGCCGGTAATTTGCAGGGTCAGTTCTACTCACTTTCTTAAATATAGCAGTTATGTTGGTATGCCTCCAATCATGAGGTAGTTCTCCTGTCTGAACATTCTGGGAGAAGATGATTTGCAAAATGGGTGCCAGTTGTTCAGCCCACAATTTAAGTATTCTTGGAGAGATGCCATCTGGACCAGAGGCTTTGTTTACATCAAGATTCTTAAGAAGTTTCATTATACCCTCAGCAGGGCTCGAAATTAACGGTTGTCCGGGTGCCACTGACCACTCAAAGCGCAGCTGGGCAACCTAAACACCGAGTCATTTTGCCCGGCTTGGCAACCAGATACTGGTTTGTACCGAAGTTAGACACAAAAAACTGGAGTAACTCCGCGGGTCAGGCAGCATCTCTGGAAAAAAGGTACGTGTTGTGTCGGCGGTGACGGCTGTATTGTGTGGGAAAGATACTAGGTGCGGGGTGAGGAAGGGTCGGAGCGAATGGCGGGCCCCGAGCAGCGGCTCCATCTCCTCCTCCTCCCGCCCCCCGCCCACCCTGACAGCAGCCGCAGCTTGCAAATCCGCTAACGGCGCTTTTAAAACAAACCCTCCCGCACGCCGATGCCGGGAGGAGGGAGGGAGGGGGAGGCCTCAGCGTGCTGCCGCTGTGCGGGTCCCGTCATTCGCGCCGACCCTTCTGAAGCAGCTGAACCAAAGATACTATAGCTATGGGATCTTTGAGCTGCACCGCTCGGCCCCGCACCTTGCTGTTGGCTGGCGGAGGAGGGAGGCGGTGGCGAAGAGTTCCCAACGGCCAAGGAGCGCTGACCCTCCTTCCTCCATACCTCGCCCCCCTTCTCTCTGTTTCTCTCTCTTGTACGCCCCCTCCACCCCCCCTTATCCTGGGACCCCTCCTCTCCATCCCGCACTGATCCCCATTCCCGCCTCTATTCAGTCCTCACTGACATCCCCTGTGCTCCCCTCCCCATCTTCACCCCAATCTATTCATCCTGCGCTGATCACCCTATCCACCTCGCATTGATTCCCTGCACCCCCCCCCCCCATCCATCCTACACTGGTCCCCCAATTCATCCTGTACTTACCCCTCTCCCATCCATCCTGCACTTCTCCTCCATCCATCCTGTACTGATCCCCCATCCATCCTGTACTAATCCACGCATTCAACCCATACGGACCCACCCTCCATTTACCCTGCACCTTCCTCTCATTCATCCTATAGTGATCCCCCATTCATCCTGCACAGACCCTCCGAACCACACTGTACTGACCCCCCCCCCAATCATCCTGCGCCGATCTCCCCCCCCCCCATCCATCCTGTACTGAACCTCCCATTCAAGAAGAATGGGGGGAACCGTCTGAAGAAGGGTCTCGACCCGAAACATTGCCTATTTCCTTCGCTCCATAGATGCTGCCTCACCCGCTGAGTTTCTCCAGCACTTTTGTCTACCCCCATCCATCCCGTACTGAACCCCCCCCCCATTCAACACCACTGACATCCCCCGTGCTCTCCCCTCACAATTTTACCTACTCCAACCAACACGTACTAATTCACCTGCCTCAATCCATCCATTCTGCACCGACTGCCTTCTAACCCCCCACCACCCCCATCCCCGCCATCTATCCACCCCGCACTGATTCACACACACACCCCTCCCTGACCCTATTGTCCTGGAAATGTCTTCAGAGCGAACATTGACTATGTTTGATAAAGGAATGCAATCAAATGTGTTTTAATTCCCGTTATTTGTTTTAATCCATAAAGATGGATTAATTAAATTGTGAACACGTGAAACATTAAAACCGCAGTGTTCGATTGTCACGGCTGCTGTTGACACTTTATTACATAATTCATTTCAACGGCAAATCAATGCTCTTAATATGGAGTATCAGTACTGTAGTTATTTAATGAGCAACATTCACAACTATACGTACGCATATATGTTACCATGGTCCAGGATTTATTGACACAGGTTGATCATACGCTGAATAATCCAACAACATTTTTTGTTTTTGGAAGTGGAAAGAACTAATAGAAATTGCATTAATTGCAATGTGTAAAAAGAGTTGAGATACTGTCTTATAATTTTCCTGCATGTCGTTGTGGGATATATCATGTTGTAGCGCGTGTCTTGGAATAAAGCACGGAGTCGTGTTTAGAGAGACACTTTTTATTCTGATCCTCCCGGTTGTAGGGAAGACCAAACGAGAGAAAGATGGCACCCAAACCCCAGCCTTTAAAGCCTCCGGCTAAGGGCCGCCTCCGGACTGAACCACTCCTGTGCCGAGGGGTTCGACACTAAGGTGGCACGACCCTTGGGAGCCGCCACAGGACCCCCCCCCCCCCCAGAACCAGAGGCGCGAAACGCACCGGCGGGCGAACGACCCGGCCGGCCCGTGTGCGGAAGTTAGCCGCTCGTGGGGCTTGCGGAGGCATAGGTGGAGGGACAGGACGAGGGACCGGCGGGAGGACAGGTGGAGTGACAGGCGGAGGGAGCCGTGAAGGGGGGCGCCCTCGGGGCCGAGGTTGGGCAACCAGCACCGGCTGATCAATGTCCAGGTGTGCCGGCTTCAACCGGTCGATCGACACTGCCTCCGGCCGGCCCCCCATGTCCAGGACAAAAGTCGACTGCCCGTGTTCCAGCACTCGGAACGGACCCTCGTACGGCCTCTGGAGTGGAGTCCGGTGGGCATCACGGCGCAGGAAGACGTACGGGCAGTCCCTGAGGGCTGATGGCACGTGTGGGCGAAATGTCCCATGGCGGGACGTCGGGACGGGTGCGAGCCTGCCAACTTGCTCGCGAAGGCGCTGTAGGGTGGATGAGGGCGTTCCCTGCTGCCCCGGCGCCGACGGCACGAACTCCCCGGGCACCGTGAGTGGCGACCCGTAAACGAGCTCCGCCGATGATGAGCCCAAGTCCTCTTTGGGAGCAGTCCGGATGCCCAGCATGACCCACATCAACTCGTCCATCTAGTCCGGGCCGGAGAGTCGTGCCTTCAGTGCTGCCTTCAGCTGCCGGTGGAATCTCTCCACCAGACCGTTAGCTTGCGGGTGGTAAGCCGTGGTGTGGTGTAGCCGCACCCCCAGCAAGTGAGCCATGGCTGACCACAGCTCGGAGGTGAACTGTGGCCCCCGGTCTGAGGAGATGTGCGACGGCACCCCGAAGCGAGCAATCCAGTGCGCGGACAACGCACGAGCACATGTAGCCGTTGAAGTATCGGTCAACGGAATGGCCTCCGGCCACCGCGTGAAGCGGTCCACCATTGTAAGCAGGTGGGTGATGCCCCGGGACGGCGGGAGAGGCCCTACAATGTCTATGTGGAGATGGCCGAACCGCCGGTGAGGTAGACCAAACTCTTGGAGCGGCGCACGGACATGGCGCTGGATTTTTGCCGTCTGGCACGGAATGCAGGTGCGAGCCCAATGGCCAACCTGCTTGCGCAGACCGTGCCACATGAAACGAGCGGCCACTAGTGCCGTTGTCGCCCGGATTGATGGGTGAGCCAGTCCGTGGATCACCTCGAACACCCTCCGGCGCCAGGTGGCAGGGACGATGGGGCGCGGCTGACCGGACGACACATCGCACAGGATTGTCACTCCCCCAGGACCGAGAGGGACATCCTCAAGGCAGAGGCCGGAGATGGCAGTCCGGTAGGCGGGCACCTCATCGTCCGTGAGCTGTGCCGCCGCCAGAGCAGAATAGTCCATTCCGGGCGCCACCTCGAACACGGCGTTGATAGCGGGCCGGGACAATGCGTCGGCCACCCGGTTGTCTTTCCCCTTGATGTAGCAGATAGATGTCGTGTACTCCGATATATAGGCCAATTGCCGCTGCTGTCGTGCGGACCAGGGATCGGAAACTTTCTGCAGGGCGAAAGTGGGCGGCTTATGGTCGGTGTAGGCGGTGAACGGGCGGCCCTCCAGGAAGTAACGAAAATGGCGCACAGCCAGGTACAGAGCCAGGAGCTCACGATCGAACGCGCTGTACTTGGTCTGCGCACGGTTGAGGTGCCGACTGAAGAAGGCCAGGGGCCGCCAACCTCCGCCCGTCAGCTGCTCCAGCACAGCACCACCGCCGACTCCGAGGCGTCCACCGTGAGAGCAGTCAGGGCATCTCACCGCGGGTGTACCAGCAGTACGGCCCGAGCAAGGGCCTCCTTCGCGCCGTCAAAAGCTGCCTCCGCCTCGTGGGTCCACTCAACGCTCTTGTGCTGCCCACCCGCCAGAAGTTGATACAGGGGCCGCATGATGTGGGCCGCGGATGGCACGAAACGATGATAAAACGCCACTATGCCGACAAATTCCTGCAGGCCACGCACCGTGCGTGGGCGGGGAAACCGGCGGATGGCGTCGACCCTGTCAGGCAGGAGAACCGCGCCTTGCGCAGTCACGCGGTGGCCGAGGAAGTCAATTTCATTCACCCCAAAACGGCACTTGTCCAGGTTGATGGCCAAACCATGCTCGCTGAGCCGCTGACAGAGCTGCCGAAGGTGAGTACAGTGTTCCTGTTGCGAGCGGCTGGCCACCAGGATGTCGTCCAGGTACACGAACACGAAATCGAGGCCGCGACAAACCCCGTCCATGAGGCGCTGAGAGGCCTGTGCTGCGTTTTTGAGGCCGAACGGCATCCGAGTAAACTCGTAAAGCCCGAATGGCGTGATGATCGCCGTCTTCGGCACGTCATCCGGGTGAACTGGGATCTGATTATAACCCCGTACCAAATCCACTTTGGAAAAAATCGTGGCCCCAGCCAAATGGGCCGTGAAGTCCTGGATGTGGGGTACGGGGTATCGATCCGCTGTTGTTGCCGCGTTCAACCGTCGGTAATCCCCACATGGTCGCCAGCCCCCGCTTGACTTGGGGACCATGTGGAGTGGGGACGCCCAAGGGCTGCTTGAAGGGCGGACGATCCCCAAGGCCTCCATCGTGCGGAATTCCCGCCGTGCCAGACGCAGTTTATCTGGTGGCAGTCGCCGTGCTCGTGCATGGAGTGGTGGGCCGGTAGTCGGGATATAATGCAACACTCCGTGGCTGGGGGTTGCTGATTGAAACTGCGGAGTGAGAATGTCCGGGAACGCAGCCAAGATACGTGCAAATCGGGAGTCCACGGACGCCAGTGGCCGTCCCACCGGTTGATCCACACGCAACGTGATCGGCTCCATCGTAGTGGCGTTGATCAAACGCTGACGTCCGACGTCCACCATGAGGGAATGCGCCCGGAGGAAATCGGCCCCGAGCAATGGTTGGGAGACGTCGGCAATGGTGAAGCTCCATGAGAAATGGCAGGAGCCGAGCACGATGGGAACCATCCGCAGTCCATATGTGCGGATGGGGCTGCCGTTCGCCGCGGTGAGGACGGGCCCCCGCTTACCGGAACGAATGTCGGCCAGCGAAGGGGGCAGGACGCTGAGCTCCACTCCTGTATCCACGAGGAAGCGGGTCCCGGAGCGCCGATCCCAGGCAAAAAGGCGATGAATTTGGCCGGCCGCCGCGGGGACTATTGGCAGCCGGCCCAGGCGTTTCCCGGGAATGTGCATGGCTGGCGGCATTGTTGTGCTGCAGCACCCCAGCGTTGATGGTAGTAGCACCAACGTCTCCTGTTGGAGTCACTTGGAGCTTGCCTGCTCCTGCTGGTGGTGCCTGCCGCTTGCTGGCGCTGGGCTGCAGGTGCAGTACCCCTCACTGCCTCTGGGGGCGATCGTACGGGCCGTCGGGCTGGAGCTGTCACTCCTTCCACAGCTCCCCCGCCCCACCGGGGGAAATCGGGTGCTGCTGGGGTGACATCATCGGCGTAGCTGCTGATGGCGAGCGCGTTGACGTCATCAGGGCGCGTCGACCTCAGCGCGACCCCGTCTCTGCTGACGCCCAGCGCGCTGACGTCATCAGGGCGCGCCATCCACAGGGCGTCGGCGCGCCTCCCGAGGGCCCGAAGGTCGGCAAACGAGACGTCGGTGAGCTGCAGACGAATGTAGGCCGGCAGCAGATGCAGGTATATATACTCAAACAATAGGCACGGCGTGTGCCCGTCTAGTAGAGCCACCATCTCCTTTAGGAGGGAAGATGGCCTCCGGTCGCCCAGGCCCCCCATATGCAGGATCCTACCAGCCCGCTCCATCCCACTCAGTCCGTAAATCTGGAGCAGGAGCTCTTTCAGGCCGAGGTATTTATTATTGTCCGGGGGGTCTGCGAGGAAGTCCGTGACCTCTTCAGCCGCATCCTGGTCGAGGGCTCCCACCAGGTAGTAGAAACGGGTGGCATCGACCGTGATGCCCCGCCGGTTGAACTGGGCCTCCGCCTGCTGGAACCAGATGAGCGGCCGGGTGGTCCAGAACTTGGGCAGTTTTACGGAGACCGCGTCCAGAGACAGGGCCAGGCCGGCCTGTGAGGAGGTAGGGCTTTCTCTGTTCTCCATCATGACGCCAATGGAGCGTCGGGGTCACCAATGTAGCACGTGTCTTGGAATAAAGCACGGAATCGTGTTTAGAGAGACACTTTTTATTCTGATCCTCCCGGTTGTAGGGAGAGAAAGATGGCACCCAAACCCCAGCCTTTAAAGCCTCCGGCTAAGGGCCGCCTCCGGACTGAACCACTCCTGTGCCGAGGGGTTCGACACTAAGGTGGCACGACCCTTGGGAGCCGCCACAATGTCTTGATTGGTGAATATGTTTAGTTTGTGACTTTATTTTAATCAGAAATAATATGTGAATGCTTCACTGAGTATAATTCCGACTGGTAACTACGCACTTCGTCCGAGCACATTATCGCACGCGTCATGCAAGCCATCTTAGATGACCACCTAAACTGTCATTTGGCAACCTAAAAAGCTGCCAAGGTTGCCCGGCTGGCAACAGGGAAAAAAAGTTAAGCGAGAGCCCTGCCCAGTAGTGATGAACCGATCAGAAATCCTTGGAGCCTGTCTTGGTCCTGATGAGAGGATGTTAGTGATGTCTTCTTTGGTGAAAGTAGACTGGTATTGTTTACTAAGTGGCTCTGCTTTTTCTTTGAGGGTGCTGACTAATTTGCCTTCAAATTGATGGCATGTAGCGTAGGTAGAGTTCGTGGATAGGGTCAGTGTATGCCTAGAACATGGATTGTTCAACGTACCCTACAAAGAGGCAGGCATGACTGGGGCCCATGCGAGGGCCCATAGCTACGCCTTGGATTTGGAGGAAGTGGGAGGAGTCGAAGGAGAAGTTGAGGGAAAGGACCAGCTCTGCTAGGCAGAGGAGAGTATTGGTGGACGCAAATTGACTGGTTCTGCGGTCGAGGAAGGAAGGGAGGGCTTTAAGATCTTTCTGGTGGGTGATGGAGGTGTAGAGTTACTGGACAGCCATGGTAAAGATGAGGGAGTGGGGGCCTGAAAAACGGAAGTCATTGAGGAGACGAAGAGCGTGAGAGGTGTCTTGGACATATGTAAGGAGGGATTGGACGAGGGGGGATTGGATGCAGTCGAGGTATGTGGAAATTAATTTGGTGGGACATGAACAAGCAGAAACAATGGGTCTGCCAGGACAGTTCTGTTTGTGGATTTTGGGGAGAAGATATAATCGGGCTGGAGAACGAACAGGTTGCAGGCTTTAGAGGGCATAGAGGCGGAAATGATGAATTCATTAATGGTGCTTGAGATTAAAGCCTGGTGCCTGTCTGTGGGCTTGCCAGACTACCACGGCACCTCCCTTGTCTCCCTTGATTATCCAGTCGGTGTTGCTGCAGAGTGAGCGGAGGGCTGTACCTTCAGGGGGGAGAGATGAGGGTGAATAAGGGGATTGTAAAATTTGAAGCGGTTGATGTCCCGCCAGCAGTTATAAATGAAAAGATCTAAAGGAGGTAGAGAACCAATTGGGGGAGTCCAAGAGGAGGGGGTCCGTTGGAGACGGGAGAAGGTGTCATCACTGGGTGGTGAGGATTCCTTCCCTTAGAAAAAGGCCCCGAGGCGATGGAAGAAGAGCTCTACATCGTGGCAGACCCGGAACTCGTTGAGGTGGGGTTGGTGGGGAACAAAAGTGAGGCCTCTGCTGAGGACAGACCGTTCCATATCAGAAAGGGGAAGGTCAGCGGGAATGGTGACCTCACGGCAAGGGTGGGGTTTGGGGTCGGATCAGGGCAGGTGAGTAGATGAAGGCCGAGGCGATGTCTGGTGGGGGGATGGCGGGTGTTCAGAGAGGAGGGGGCAAGATGACTATTATATGGGTGGGGTGTAGCTGGGGTCACCTGGCTAAAAGGGGATGGGAAAGACCCAGTGGTAATACCCAGCACAGTCAGGTCCCGTGATGCGGGAGTCTGCATCGTGGAGACTGTGAGCCTGGTGCTGAGCCTGGGACTCAGGTAAGGCGACGGTTGCAGCCCGCTGGTGGGCGGTGTAATGGCGAGGGTCAGCAGAGTTCCTGGTGACGGCCCGCGAGGTGTAGAGTCCGGGTGATCAGATGGCCCGGGAGGCAGCGAGGGTTGGCGTCATCGGTGAGGTGATAATGGTCAGCGGTCCAGGTGAGGTGGTGAATGTCGGCGGCAGCAGCCCCGGCGTGTCGGTGAAGGTGTACGACGGCAGCAGCATCTTCGTTTGTCCAGGCCTGGGATGGGCCGGGGAGGCGGTGAAGGTGTACGATGGCAGCATCTTCGATGGTCCGGGCCTGGGATGGGCCGGGGTGGCTGTGAAGGTTGACGGCAGCTGCATCTTCGGTGGTCCGGGCCTGGGATGGGCCGGGGAGGCGGGGAAGGTTGACAGCAGCATCTTCGGTTGTCCGGGCCTGGGATGGGCCGGGGAGGCGGGGAAGGTGTACGACGGCAGCATCTTCGATGGTCCGGGGCTGGGATGGGCAGGGGCAGCGGTGAAGGTTGACGGCAGCAGCATCTTCGATGGTCCGGTCCTGGAATTGCCCGGTCTGGAAGCGAGCAAGTTTGCGATCCTTTGTGGAGTCCAGGTAGGAAAGGAAGCGTTTGTTGAAGGCGTGGATCTGGCGTTGGACAAAGTGCAGTTGGGGTCTCTTGGAGGTGTGGGTGAGTGAGCTGTGGGAGAGTCAGAGCGAGGGCCTGTTGGTGCTGGCGCATCGCAGCCAATGTAGAACGCTGGGCACGGAATGAGAACTATTGTGAAAAATGGCAGATCCACTCGGAACCTACAGTCGGGTTGGGTCCGAACTGGGATGTGTGGAACCAGAGCTGGAATCCACGAGGTAAAAGAGGTGCAGGCAAGTCCCGAGAAAACAAACGTGGCTGGCGTAACGTGTGTGCGTGAAGACGTGGTCAGAGGGATGGAGGGATCACTGAGGGAGAGCAGTGAGAGGGGATGTTGCTGAACTCCCGTTGGTCAGAGGAGGAAAACATCTTCAACGTGGACATACCTTGAGGAGATTTTGCAGTGAAGTAGAATAAATGTGTAAGAAAGAATCTGATAATGTTCTGAACGCTCAGAATGACAAGTCAAGTCAAGTCAAGCGAGAATATTGTCATGTGTCCCAGATGGGACAATGAATTTCTTGCTTGCGGCAGCACAACAAAATATTGTTAGCAAAATTACAGAACAGTTCAGTTCAATATACCCATAAATAAGCAGATAAAATGCAATAGGCTGTTACAGTTCAGAGACTGTTTGTTGGTGAGTTTAATTATTATTAATTATTAAAGCTTTATTTCAGACACAGGTCCATATAACACATCAAACAGTATAAGGAGATACAAAAATACATTAAAAATTGCATATTAGCCTATAAGATATACAAGCTATTGCACCAATGCCGCCTTAGCCTAGAAGTGAATCTATAGCAGCTTTTCAGAGGGCTGATTAGGGCTTCGATTATGTGGTTCTCTGACTTGTCCAGGCGACACATAAAACTAAACATCAGCTGTCTTAAGAGTGCCTCACAGGTTGGCACTCTAGTGGACACAAACAATTGACTGGCACTTTGCCACCTAGGGACACGAAGTAGCAACCTCATTGCATCATTTGATGCTACCTTGAGCCTCTGCATACTCTTTTTCTTATAGTTAGACCACAATTGAGCAGTATATAACGGTGTGATGTAGGTCCTGAACAGGGAACACTTCACAGAATCAGAGCACATAGAAAACTTCCTTATAAGCATGTTAGCTTGAAGATAAATTTGACAGCGCTGTCGGTAGAGGTCTTTGTCATCCGTCCAGTCATCGGATATGACATGACCCAGGTATTTAATTTACTCACACACAGCAAGAGGACTGTCTGACAAATAAAAGGTCGGAAAAGTTGATTTCCTGTCCTCAGCGCTTCTAACTATCATTATGCGGCTTTTCTTAGCGTTATACGTTATGTCATAATCAAGGCCATACTGAGAGCACACCTTAAGCATCTGCTGCAGCCCAGCATTAAATGGACAGAGCAGGACCAGGTCGTCTGCATTTTTAAGATGATTAACAATAGTGTTTCCCACAAGACAGCCAGTTTTTAACCTATTTAACTGATTTGACAATTAATCCATATAAACATTAAATAAAATAGGAGACAAAATTCCTCCTTGCCGCACTCCGTTTCTAACACAGAATGGATCAGATACAACATTGTCCCATTTAACCTGAAACGTTTGATGGGCATACCAAAACACTAAAATTCTCACTAAAAATTTAGGGGCACCTCTATCTAGCAATTTTACGAACAATTGTTCATGATTAATTCTATCAAATGCCTTGGACGCATCAATAAAACATAGAAATACAGATGAATTCAGGCTTGTGTACCTGAACACAATCTCTTTAAGAGCATAGATACACAGGTCAGTTACATGTTTTCTTTTGAACCCAAACTGATTGTCAGTAGTAAAGACATACATTTCTAGCTTTGTCAACAGTATTCTCTCCAGTACTTTAGATATGATACTGGCTAATGCAATAGGTCGGTGATTATCAATACTGTTGAGCTTACCAGCCCTATCTTTAAGCACAGGCACTAGCATTACAGACATAATAGCATTTGGCAGGACACCATGAACCAGACAACCATTAAAGCACATGGAAAGCAAAGGGCAGAGCTTATAGCTGGCATATTTTAGATGTTCTGCAGTAATGCAGTCCATACCGCAGGCTTTGTTGTTATCCAACATGTTAATGGCATCATAGACATCTGCTGCCCTAACTATCATATCTACAGAGAGATAAATATGTTCATGATTGATTCTAACTGGGTTACTTTTAACACAGTTAAAAAGGTTACGGTAGTACTCACGCCAACTCTCAGCTATTTTTTCTGGGCTACTAACACCTTCAATGTCAGACGGTAGGGGTGTTTTACTGCTATTTATTACTTTGACCTCTTTCCAGAAGTTAGTAAGGTTGTTATTCTGTAGCTTCCTGGCAAGCGAGTCTGCTCTCATTGTGTTTTCATTTTTCTTAATAAAACAAAGTGCATACTTAACTCTAGCATTTGTGTGTTTTTTCATATCTAGCAATACCCCCTGTCTAGGCCTACCTGCCTCTGACCAGACTCTAAAGGCCTCTCTAGCCTCAGCGTACTGCTCAGCCACAAACTCATACCACCCAGGTCTGATGTTGGGTACCTTACATTTACTTTTACAAAAGGGATCACTGGAAGCATTGAGACATTTCACAATAACATCATACACGGCACAGAGTTTTTCAGCATGTTGCACGTCCTTACAATTCATATCTGAGCACATTAGGGCCTCTTGAGGCAAAGCAATATTATTTAAAAAACTGTCCGTTCGCAGTGAGTATCCAGCCATAACCTCTCTGCTCCGTTTTGACCAGTCCAGTTTACTTGAGGAAGCAGCATTATTATTACTGGACAGCAGGGGGACATTCTCAACATTTAACCGTGCAGCAATAGGTATGTGATCAGGGTGGCAAGTTCATAACAAATCTCCACCTTTTCCAGTGAGGCATGAGCATCAGCTGTGGTCACAATATGGTCTAACCAAGATGTTGTGTGCCACGCTTCACTAACATAGGTAAAACTTGTGTCAGGCAACAGAGCTTTACTCGATAGAATTAATTTAGACTCATTACAAAACTGCTGCAGGTGTGCTGCAAATAAAGATTTGCTATCTGACATGTCAGCATTAAAATCACCCATGACGTAGACACAAGATGAGCTGTTGTCCTCTATAAAGGACTGAATAAAAGCTAACCTGTTCAGAAACTCGTCGTCATGCTCATATGATTCATACGGTGTATAAACATTTAAGACAGTAAATTTCTTTTCATTATAATTACACTCCAGCCCTATGGCCCAGTCAACATTTAGACGCACCACCTTCACCAGTGAGTCATATTTGATGTTCCACAGTATAGCTACACCACCAGCTATTCTACCCCGAACCAGCCTCGTACTTAGGTCGGTAGTGGACTCTCCAGCCTCATTGAAGTTCATGTGTAGAGTGTTCAAATTATCCAGATCTTGTTTCGCCATCCAGGTTTCTTGCAGGCACAGAATGTCACATTGGTCCAGCAGTATGTCCACCACCAAACGTCTTGATCTATCAGTAGCAGAATGTCCTACTCGCAAACCGCGAGTGTTGCATGAAACAACATGCATTTAATGTGTTTTGTCACTCCCAGCGGAACAGCTGGCCTTCATCCCGTCCTCGCCTACAGATGCGACAGGCACCCCAGCATCGTTACCGTGCAGCAGCTCCTCATCCTGAGAGCGAGGGGCATCCTCTGGACCAGACGGACCTCCGTCTGCTCCTCTAGGGCGACGAGGCTCATAATAGCGTCGGGCAAAAGACCCAGCGGGCCAAAGCTGCGGAACGTACAGTTCAGCCACATCATTACATTCAGCGGTGACACATAAGGAGCTGAATCTACTCTGTGTCGTCTCTATTTTTCTACATATCACTTCCCGACCCAGCTTCGTTTTTAAGAAGTCACTGAGAGTGTTGGCGTCTAAGCTGAGATCAAACTTTGTAGCAAATACCTTTACCATCTTTGTTTTGACAGCCAGTATATTGCTACCCACACCAGTCCCGATTATGCCGGTCTTCTTTCTCACATGCCTCGCTGGAGTTTTTACAGTGCGAGGTGTAGGGCGTCGATGGGCAGAGTTCTCAGGTACCTGCTTCAGTCGGCGCCCTTCCTTCACCACCATGCTCCACGGGGGGAGGGGGGGGGGGGGTCTGCGTTCGTCCCAGGGCTGGGGAAGTAGCTGTTCCTGAACCTGGATGTAACAGATTTCAAGTTCCTGTACCTCCTGCCCGATGGTAGCGGAGAGATGAGTGCGTGGCCAGGATGGTGTGGGTCCTAGATGATATTGGCTGCCTTTTTGAGGCAGCGACTGCCCTGGGGATGATGATGTAAAAAAAAATCAATTATTAACAGTAATAATATTTACAAAACAAACACCCACCACCAAATGCAAAAAATGCCAAATATTCTTTACACTAAATCTTAAATAACTATATTGCAATCCTGGTCCTGGATGTATTCATTCCTCCACGGAACCCAGCGGTCCCATAAACCCCCCACGGTGCCCGTGGACACCGCGTGTTTCTTTTCGAAGGCCAACCTCAGGCATAGACGTAAATAGGCCGGCAGTCGGCTTGGACGGAGCCCTCTTCTGCCTGGGGCCATGACCCATGAATGGTCAGCTTGGCCAGACCCAGGAGCAAACCAACCCAGGTTACATCCTCTGCTCTATCCACTCCTCTATGCACTGGGTGGCCAAAGTGAGGATGGTGGGACTGAAGTACAGCCAGAGGCAATGAGCAGCCCCTTCAAATAATCAACTGGGGCTGCAACTTCACACACTCCGTGTACATGGAACACAGACTCTTCCAGCCCGCAGAAGTGGCAGGTCGCTGGCGAGTCTATAAACCGGCTCAGGAATTGGTTGCATGGGTCTCCTCATAGTACCCCCTATATCAGGTCCCCCGATGTAAAGAGGAAAAATCCCTCTATAGACAGACCTCCACTGTGGGTCCCTCTCGCAACTGGATGGTAAAACTGTCTGCCACTTCGGATTGGGCCAGTGGACAAGGGTGAGAAATAGTAAGATTAACCGAGAACTTACCAGTTTAAAGTTTGATCTTTATTTTATGAGGCGTTACGATGAGGGACTACGTGAAGAACCCCGTCCAGCCGCACGTGCGTCAATCTTCAAAGCAGCGGTGTGAAATCACAGGTAAAAGTGACTGAAGTATAATAGTAAGATAAAAGAAGACTAGAAATACCAGATGGCATTGATGAGGGTTGGGAGCGGAGGGCACGTAGTCCCTCATCGTAGCTCCTCATAAAATAAAGATCAAACTTCAAACTGGTAAGTTCTCGTTTAATCTTACTAGTTTACTTCGGAGTCACGTGAGTGACTACGTGAAGATTTCAAAGCTCTGTGATTTCATGTCGCAGATTCAAATCCCGGCCTCTCACTGCATTGATTTACTCAACATAATTAAATAATCAATAATGCATCAATCATAACATTGCTTTAAAAGAATTAACGGTTTATTTTTTACAAATAAAACAATAGTAACCTCTCTATCCCAGGGGTGAACTATATAACTGAATTTAAACAGAATCGGCAAATACCCCCAGCCTTGCAATTGGCTTATGATAAAATCTTTGGAACATCAGTTCACTGGACCATCCTACGACCGCGAGCGTATGGTCTATAGGAACATCCATCGCCCATGGCCACTGAAGTTGATGCTGCCCTGGTGGAATGAGATTTAAATTTATCAGTGTCAATCCCAGCGCTCACCAGAACCTGCTTTAGCCACCTTGAAATTGTTTGCACCGAAACCTTACTGTGCGTTTTTTTTTGTGGATAATAAACAATTCTGACTCTGTTCCTCTTAGGGTTCTGGTAGCCTCAATGTAATAGGACAAACATGACAGTACACACAGGTGGGAATCCTTGGGGTATGCCGAAAAGATAATCTTACACCCTGTCGCCACTATTCTACTCTGCTTGAGCAGATCATAAACATAAAAAGTGATGGCATCTGCTGATACCTCCATCCTGTCTAGCCGCAGCTTCTGTAAT
This sequence comes from Amblyraja radiata, assembly GCF_010909765.2. Classification (NCBI taxonomy): domain Eukaryota; kingdom Metazoa; phylum Chordata; class Chondrichthyes; order Rajiformes; family Rajidae; genus Amblyraja; species Amblyraja radiata. Next base: position 367,726 of record NW_022630152.1, read on the forward strand.
GTCTGCACACGTTGGGCTGATACCAACGCCATAAGCATGTCTACCTTCATGGTGAGTTTGGCTAGAGATAGGACTGTGACAGGAGTCAACTGGCGAAGGAGCATAAGAACTTTGCTTACATTCCAGATAACCGAATACAAGGGCCTAGGAGGATTGGAATTAAAAACTCCCTTCATAAATTTAGAGACTAACGGATGTGTCCCCACTGAATGTAATTCTGACACCATGGGTAAATATGAAGACAGAGACTTCTGGCTGTATTGATCGCACTATAGCTTAACGTTTGATCGAAATAGAGAGTTGACGAGAACTCCAGCACGTCTTGGATGCGTGCAGTTTGATATGAAATATTCTGCCGTAAGCAGAACACCTCCCACTTTCTTATCGAAGAGATATGCTGCTTTTGGGTACTGTCCCTCCAGGCCGCAGTGATAACATCCACGGTGCGAGCGGATAGTCCTCTCCCCAGGTATGGCCTCCTTAGAATCTGAAAATTAACAGATCAATACGATCATATAAAGGATGTTGATCGCCAGTTACCGGATTCACCAGTCGGTTTCAATGTTTGGGAACAATCATGTGATGCTGAGTAGCAATCTCCAAAACATGGGCGTACCATGGCTGAGTATGCCAGTCGGGTACCAACAATACTCCTGAAGCGGAGTCCTGCTTGATTTTTTTCAGGCATCGACTAACGAGGCAGAATTGAAGAAATACATATAGAAACATTCCACCCCAGTGCAGCGAGAATGCATCGACCGCTGCTGCCCCAAGATCTGGTCCCCACGAAACGTATTTAGGCGGTTTAGTCTGGATGCAAACAAATCGATATCTGGCATCCCAAACCGAGCAACAACATCTTTAAATATATCATGGTTCAACATCCATTCTATGTTGTCATTGAATTGTCGTGACCTTGTGTCTGCGACTATGTTGAATCTACTTGGTAAATGGATTGCTGAAATCCAAATGTCTCTGTCAATACACCAGCTCCAGATCTGATTAGCCAACCTATCATAAGATTTCGACTTGACTCCACCCATATGATTCACATATGCTACTGCAGTAGTGTTGTCAATTTGAACCTGCACATGCACCTGACATTTGGTAAAACAATAAGCTTTAAGCCCATAGAATGTTCTCAAACGCTCTAAATAACTGATCCATCTTAATTGCAGAAGGGATGTCACATCACTATTCCATCTGCCTCCACAGCTGAAAAGGTATCAGCAGCACCCCAACCTAGGTCACTAACATCAGTCTGTAAGACTATGGAACGTGGATCAACCAGAACTTCCCTGGAGCTAGTTGCAACATTCATAATCCACCATTGTATGTCAGAAATGGCTTCTGCTGGCAACTTCATTAGCCTGTCAAAATGACCTGCATGTGCCCTCAGTGCTTGTTCTTTTGCTCGTTGTAATTGGTGATAATGCAGAGGTCCAAACTGCACAGCTGGAAAAGCATCCACCAGCTTGCCAATCAAGCTGGCCACCTGTCTAATTGAGGGTAGTTGTTCCTCAATAAGCTTGACACCTTCTTCAATTAACTGCTACCTTTTATCACTTGGCAGTCACTAACATGTGATTTGAGTTAATGGTGAAGCCCAAGTAATCAATAACTTTGACTGTAGTTAATTTGGATTTATCTGGATGAATAATGAACCCAAATTCTCAAAAGTGAGTTTAACAATTGAAACAGATGATTCAGTTGCCTCCCGAGTGTTTCCTACAATAAAGATATAATCCAAATAGGCCATTACAACATGACCCTGATTTCGCAGTAAGCCAAGAATTGGTTTTAACAATTTCATAAACAATCTCGGAGCTGAGGTTAAACCATTAGGCAGTGCTTTGAATTGCCATTATTGACTCATCCAGCTAAACTTAAAATATCTCATATCATCACAATGAACAGACACTGAGTAATATGCATCTTTAAGATCTATGCTTGCCATATAACTCCCTTTGGAAACCAGCTGTTTAGCAGTAGAAAAAGTTTCCATTTTGAAATGTCTATACTGCACAAAAGGGTTCAGGCTCGTCAGGTCCAAAATGATTCTATATCCCCCATCCCTTTTAGACATAGGAAAAATACTTGACACAAACTGATTGGATTGACGAACCGACTTCACAATAACCCCTTTTTTCCACAATATCTCAAGCTCTGCCTGTATCTGCATATTCTCTTTGTGTGAAAACACGAATGTCCGACGTGGGACATGCTGAGTGGGCGGACACACAGTAGGGTAGAATTCAATTCGAAGCCCCTCTATACTGCCCAGCACAAACGGATCTGATGTTATCTCCGGCCATTATTTGTGGAACAAGTGTAATCTGCCCCCAACTTGAACATCTTTCCCACTTAATTTGTTTTCCTCAGGAACAAAATCTCTTACCTGCACATTTCCTGACAGAGCTTATTGCCCCCGGCCCCTCGTAGGGAAATTCATCCTTGCCCGTGTGCCTATGGCAGGCTGCCAGCTGCATGTGTTCGGGAATAAACGGCCTGTCCCTTCACCAGCCCCTGTCATAGCACCCCGTCGATAGGGGAATAGCCTCCTGCCCATTTTGCAGCTTGTAGGTACTTTTATGAGGCCCACAGTGTTTGCCTCCTCATCAAGCTCTTTCACTCGCTTTGCGAGGTCCTCCCCAAACAACAGATTAGGCAGTTGTATATTGTTAGGTTTGCAGAGTGCTGCAAATTGTGGGTGAATGGTTCGGTCTATGGCACTCTTTCTTAGGCAGTTCATCTCAAAATGTGTGCTGCACAGAAGCCCCAAAGCATCCTGATGAATTTCAGTCATGTGCCCGTCGTCCACACTTCTTGCAAACGCAGTGATTCTTGCTGCAAGCAACTTGAGCACCCTCTGGAGCTTTAACTCTTGTGCCCGCACTGCAATCCCCATTTGGCCCCATATAACATGGTTAACCACCACTTCAACAACTCACAGTTAACCGGGGTTTCATATCTTTTGGCAGTGTCGTCCATTGTCAGCTCTTGGAGCTGATGGGAGAGCATAGAATTAATGGTAGTAGCCAACTCCTCCCCCAATGGCTCCCCTGCTTCTCTGGGGATAGCAAACTTTGCAGCCAAATTAGGTATTAAAACCTCTTGCCCTTCACCCTTTGGGCTCTGTTCAGCCATTGACTCGGCATCAGTATACCCCTGACCTAGCAAACCCTCCTCCTCCATGAGGGGGCGATTATGCAGCCCAATTCCAGGCGCTGTTGGCACAGGCTCTCCAACAGCCCGACGTGAACACCACTCCTCCTCCCGGAGTGTGTCCTTTTCGAGCATCCTCTCCATTAGGAGCTTGATATGGGAGAGCCGTGAGCAAACGGACTCCCCTTGCGGAGGTGAATCCTCCTGGCCCGACTTTGGGTCAATGGGCCTGGCAGACTTTGATGTGGCCTTACGCCCTACCGGCACGGCAACACTGTTCACAGGCAACGTGTCTGCAGTCGCAAGCCCCCCTGCTAGCGATGGAATCGGTGAGCTAGGCGGGCACCCGCTACCCGCACTCCCGCGGTCCTCCAATCATTTAGTAACGGATCACCTCGCCTTCACCTTCGTTGCTTTCTGCATCTTGGAAAATCCTAAAATCAACCGTAAGTACAGAAAGCGACCTCCAGACGAAGTTTTCCACTTACCTCGAGGTGTTTTAAACTTACCGCTGGAGGAGCTCTGCGGCTCCAACCGGTCGCCTGCACCAATGCGTCTGACGTAATGACGCATGTGGACGGGGTTCTTCACGTAGTCACTCACGTGACTCCGAAGTAAAATTGTAGGGTGTGGAGGAGTCCATACAGGGGGTGCCTCCCTGCGTCTCGGAAGGGTATGAAAGGTGCGGAGGAAAGACGGCTCAGGTTGTGAGTGACTGACTCCCGAGGTCTGGGTCTAACGAGTACTTCCGGCTGAGCCGAGGGTTATGCTCTGCCTGATGGCCGCCAGTGGAATTGTGATGAGTTAGCGCCTGACTGATGGCCTGAGATACACAATTAACAAACACACGGGACGTTGATCACCCTTTTCATCCTGGCACGGTGCTCCATTCAGCTACTTTGGATCCAGAACTAGACTCCCTGCACCCCCAGCGCCAAGCTCTTTCTCAGACACACCAAGCATTAGCGTATGTCCCTGGACTTCTCCATAACATCAGGCTCTGTTCCTGGTGCCCAGGATATTTCTGCGTTAGCAACTTTCTTTATACTGTGACATTAATTCCTCTATCTACTTTACTGCAGCATAAACCTTGGCTGGTCAGGAGCCAAGGCAATGCGCAGATGGCCTAAAGGATATCTGTTAGTTGCTCCACACTTGGAAATATACCGTGTGGCTTTGAGGTGAAGTCTCTTAGGGTCAGCTGGATATTTGCAGAGAGGCAACCCAGTGAATCCAGATAATCTCTCAAGATCTATTGCCAGTGAGTGAAATATGCAAATCAATGTATTACTTAATACATCATCCAGTAATGGTCATCATTGTTCAAACGGTTCATTTGTTTAACAATAAATTAGAACAAAATCCACTAATAACAAGTTTAGTTTAATTGACAAGTATACCTAATTTTCTGCATTGTTCCAACGTGTTATAGTAAAAAGAAGGATCTTATGAACCACAGCAATATGGATTTGCAGGATCTTTGACAAAATCAAAGGTATTAATCAAACAGCCATTGAAAATGTAAAACCTTAATTCAGAGTTTGTGCACTTCTAATTTTACAATGTGGGCTAACAGTTTTGCCTGAAGCCAATCAGAGCAATTTATTGTCTTCTCAGACTGAGGACATGGGCGGGGACATCTAGATGTGCCCTTTGTAAGCAGCATTACCATCTCTAATGTAAAAGCATCAAGGGCAAGAATCACTGGTTCCTGAAATTGCAATGCATGAGAAACTTCAACATAAGTTACTGTTTAAAGCATTTGAAAAGGGAAAATTGGTCTGGTCTATATGGGGATAATTATATTTTCTTTAAAAGGAAATAGTGGAAAGCGATATTGATTTTCCTGCTTATTATAAGGAAGTAAGTTTTGAGGAAATGAAATTTGACAGTGACAAATCCACTCAGCCCATTAATATTGCTTGCTGGATTCTTGTTCAGTTTCAAAGTATGAAACAGGCATAATATGTTGGCAAAGACAGCGTGCTGCAGTGAAGAGACACCATGCCAATAAATAGAACCAGATGAGAGCACCTAATTTTGTATTGGAAAATAAAGTTTCTCCAGGGCTCAGGATAAAGAGAAAATGGCAATTAAAATAATGTGTAAATTGAACAGTATGAAGAGAATGAGGACATAAGATTTCAATAAATACACTATCAAATGGAATTTTAATATTTGTTTTTAGCAGAGTCAGGAAAGTGTAGGTCAGAGTAGTAATTTGACTGCCCTCTCGTGGAGATGGATAGATAGATAGATAGATAGATAGATAGATAGATGGATGGATGGATGGATGGATGGATGGATGGATGGATGGATGGATGGATGGATGGATGGATGGATGGATGGATGGATGGATGGATGGATGGATGGATGGATGGATGGATAGATAGATGGATAGATAGATAGATAGATATATAGATAGATAGATAGATATATAGACAGACAGACAGACAGACAGACAGACAGACAGACAGATAGATAGATAGATAGATAGATAGATAGATAGATAGATAGATAGACAGACAGACAGACAGATAGATAGATAGATAGATAGATAGATAGATAGATAGATAGATAGATAGATAGATAGATAGATAGATAGATAGATAGATAGATAGATAGATAGATAGATAGATAGATAGATAGATAGATAGATAGATAGATAGATAGATAGATAGATAGATAGATAGATAGATAGATAGATAGGTAGATAGATAGATAGAGAGCGAGAGATAGAAAGGAAGGGAGAGATAGAAAGAGAAAGAAAGACAATATTTTGGTGCCATTTCCGTCCCCCCAGCACAGGTCTCTATTGTTCTCGGGGGGGGGGGGTGGGGCACTCTGGGTACCCCTTCATCCTTCGTGACCTCGGTGCCCAGGTACTCCGACCTCGATGTTCCATGTCCCTCCTCATTCTTGGTCAGTGCTGGTGGCTTGGGGCCGGGTTCGGAGTCCGTGGTCCATGGGCCGACCCGTCCTACCTGTAGGTCTTCCGTCGATGGTCTTCGGCAAGCGATTCTCCGTCCGCGGCGGATGGCCATCTATCAGACCACGGCGAGCTATCTGCGAGGGGCAGAACACCGTCACCGCTCCACCTCGGCTGCCCTGAAGGCTGCAGCGTCCTATGGAGAGTGTGGTCGTGGTCTTGTTATTAAGAGAATAGCATTAGGCAGACCAACCCCTTTCCAGGATCAAGATGGGGAAGATTAAATAGTAAAAGTCTTCAAGCACACAAAGTTAGTTGAAAACCCAATCGGGGCCTGCATTGGATGTTGCATGTGGTAGTATATCAGGGTACCAGTGTGTACATGTGTGGAAAAATAATGCTACCAGAATGCAGAAATCCAAGTCAAATTTGCACTGAAGAGCAGATTCTCTGACACATTTCATGAGTTGGCAAGTCACTAGATGGACACAAAATGATGGAATAACTCAGCGGGACAGCCAGCCACAAGCAACTGACATATTCTCCACAGTGGAGGAATCAAAGTACTGAATCACGCGGAAAGTGTTACAACAAGCTGTTCATTTACAGGGATTGAAGTTGAGTTCTGGGGGTCTGGGGCGTTTGAGAGCTGGAGTAACATTGTCCTCAATTACTTAATAATATAGTACACTGTAATTTTTTGTACTATATGATCTCTGTATGATATATATATATGTAACCAAATGCAACCCAAATTACTTTTGAGTGTTTGGGTAAATATATTAATTGACTGTGAACTTCAAAAATGATCTAAAATAAAATCAGGAAGATGCATGTCAGTTTCACTCAAAATAAAATGTTTTAATATTTAAGAAATGCAAAGCAAACCTAGCTGTTTCTTTATCATCTTGTAGGGGCAGATTAACTCGGGATTAAGGGAAATCTTAAGTTTATCCCCGTGTGTGGCCACGTGTGTTAATAACTCTGGCACTGGCCACTCAAATCAGCTGCTCTGGACATTTCAATGACTGCTTTTACTGTATTTTAATGTTGCTGTTTTACCGGCATTTAACTATTTATACTTTCATCAGGGACTGGATTGTTTTGTTACTGTTATTATGTGTGAAATGTTTTTTAAGTTTCATGTGCGATGCTCCGGGATTCCCTGGGAAACATCTTCTCATATTGCACTGTACAACTGTTGCTTTGCAAGATGACAATAAAGGTTGATTGATTGATTGATTGATTGATTGATTGATTGATTGAATAGCTCAGATAAAAAATGAAAGAGCAAAGAATTGATATATCCAGGTCAAGGTTCATATCTGTACTACAAGAGGTGGATTCCCAAACTTTCACATTGCACAATTGGAGTTAAATGTTAATCCTGCACATTAACTGAATGTGGACTCCGTGCAATATAGGAGCGACTGTCCTCTCACAAAAGAATCTGAATAACAAAAATTACAATAAAAATCCAATTATACATAGCACAATTAGAACTTGGAAACAAATAAAACAGAATCTAAAATTAAGAATCTATCTCTTTTATCGCCAATAGTCAATAATCCGTCGTTTAAACCCTCTACTATAGGTAAATCATTTACACAATGGAAAAGATTAGGAATCAAAACGCTCGGAGTCTTGTATGAATTTGGAAAATTACTATCATTTCAACAATTACAACTGAAATATAATTTGAGATATAATCAATATTTTAAATATCTTCAAATGTGTGACTATCTGAAAAAAAACACAAATATGACTATCATAATATGCCTCCAGACTTACTGGACGAAGCAATGAAGACAAAGGCCGAATCAGCAAACTTAATATCATACTTATATATCACTATTTTAAATATAGAAATACCTACAACTGACGGTATTAGAAGAGGCTGGGAACAAGAACTAGCTATAAAAATTTCAAAAGAGAGCTGGGATAAACACTTACCATATGTGCATAAATGCTCGATCAACGTAAGACACACTCTAAATCAATTCAAAACATTACATAGATTATACTATTCAAAAACCAAAATAAATAAACTTTTCCCCAATGTCTCACCCATTTGTGATAAATGACAGTCTCAAGAAGCTACCATAGCGCACTCTTTTGTTTTTTGTATAAAAATCCAAAAATTCTGGAATGAAATATTTGAAATCTTCACAAAACTATTTAAAATAAAACTGATACCAAAAGCAGAATGGATTATCTTTGGAATAATGGATGGTAGCCCTGAACTAAACGTGTTTCAAAATAATTTATTTAATTACGGGCTAATAACGGGAAAAAAAGCTTATACTCAAATTCTGGAAAAACGCTCCTATACCAACAATAAAAATGTGGATTTCAAACATATTCGAAACATTACACCTGGAAGATATGAGACTCCTCCTCGCAGGCAAAGCAAACCACTTCCAAGAGACGTGGTCTGCATTTATGGACTTACCACAAGCATAAGGTGCAACTGTAATTTAAAAAATAAATGGTGGCAGGATCTGGTAACGGGGGATGAAAAATATGGTTGGTATATCCCTTTTTGCAGACTTTTTTATAATAGAGCGATTGTTTCTCTTTCTTTCTTTCTTCTCTAGGGTCTATTTCTTAACTTTCTTCTCTAACTCTCTTTCTAATGGGCTTTCTTTTCCCATCACTTTCCAGCACTATCACGACTCGTTCTCCCTTTCCTTACTTCTTTTATTTCTATCTTTCTTCAAGCTCAAAAAATGAAGGGGTACAACAAATGTAATAAGATATATGTGGTGTGTATTACTGTAACTTATTGTACTTCTAATAAAAATAAAATAAAATGCTGAATATTGTAATCATAAGTGATAGGAGTACAATTAGGCCATTTGGCCCATTAAGTCTACTCTGCCATTCAATGATGGCTGATCTATCTCTCCCTCCTAAACCCATTCTCCTGCCTTCTCCCCATAAGCTCTGGCACCCATACTAATCAAGAATCTATCTATCTCTGCCTTAAAAAATATCCACTGATTTGGCCTCCACAGCCTTCTGTGGCAAATAATTCCACAAACTCACCATACTCTGACAAAATAAATTTCTCCTCATCTTCTTAAAAGAATGTCCTTTAATTCTGAGGCTGTCCTCTAGTCTTAGCCTCTCCCACTAGTGGAAACAAAATCTCCACATCCACTCTATCCAAGCCTTTATTCAGGATGTTTCAATTACCCCCCCCCCTCATTCTTCCAAACTCCAGTAAGTACAGGCCAGTGTCGATGAACATTCATCATAGGTTAACCTACTCATTCCTGATAATCTAAAATCATGCCGTCAGCTATGCATGCAAGAATGCAATCCACTTAATGCACTCTCTGCCCACATAAGTAATAAGTATATAACCCATTCCCCTTTTAAGGATAGACACAAAAAGTTGGAGTAACTCAGCGGGTTAGGCAGCATCTCTGGTGTCGACCCGAATAGTTGCCTAGTCCTTTTCTCTAGAGATGCTGCTTATCCTGCTGAGTTATTCCAGCGTTTTGTGCCTATCTTCAGTTTAAACCAACACCTGCAGTTCCTTCCTACACAACCCCTTTTAAGGAATTGTGTTCTTGAGATGCACCGACAAGCTGGCCTCTCCACACATTGCAAATAGAGGCTGTGCGAATCTATGAGAACGTTCCCAAGGTCAGTTGAAAGCCCCTAGGCAAAGGCAGCCTAGAACATGAAAGTGCTTATTCCAGCTCTACATATCATTATCTGGTCACATCATAAACCACTGTTTGACGCATTATATAAATGTAATATTGGTATTATTCAACATTATTCCCAAAGAAACACCAGTGCCTGCAGAGGATAGACACAAAATGCTGGAGTAACTTCGAGGGTCAGGCAGCATCTCTGGTGAGAAGGAATGGGTGACGTTTCGGGTCGAGACCCTTCTTCATCTCAGTTTGCTTTGTTGTTACCTGGTCCCAACTAACAATGATCTATTCTACATTTTCCTTGATCTCAATAGACAATAGGTGCAGGAGTAGGCCATTCGGCCCTTCGAGCCAGCACCGCCATTCAATGTGATCATGGCTGATCATCCCCAATCAGTACCCCGTTCCTCCCTTATCCCCATATCCCCTGACTCCGCTATTTTTAGGAGCCCTATCTAGCTCTCTCTTGAAAGTATCCAGAGAACCTGCCTCCACTGCCCTGTGAGGCAGAGAATTCCCTTTATCGTGTTCCCTTTCCTCCATTCCCTTTATCCTGTTTTCACACCTTACAATTCATTATCTATACACTCCTTATCTATGTACGCCCCTCTCCCCTGATATAAAAACATTTAAAAAAGAAAAGAAAAGAAACCCTGGATTACGGGCAGAGGAATTGTTGCCAAAATGGCAATCTTTGTTTTCAACTTTATTGAGGAGTCCACTAAACTAGTTTAATAGCTTTACAGGAGAATAAGTGTACACCACTGTATTAATTTTTAGTTTAGAGGTACAGCACCGAAACAGGCCCTTCGGCCCACCGAGGCTATGCCATTTGCCGATCACCCATTCATACTAAATCTATGTGTTATCCCACTTTCTCATCCACCTCCTACACACGAGGAGCAACTTACTGCGGCCAATTGGTCAATTAACCTACAAACCGGCATATCTTTGAGATGTTGGATGAAACCAGAACATGCACGTGGTCACAGAGAGAACATGCAAACTCCACACAGGCAGCAGAGATTCGGATTGAACACAGGTCTGTGGGCACTTGAGGTACTGGCTCTACCAGCAAGCCACTAATCCTGCCCCCTTCTGTATGATATGATTTTATGTCTCCAGATAATGTTCATGATCCTGTATTGCCAATTACATCATGATCTTGGTGAATCTCTTAGAACATAGAATACTACAGCAAAGGAACAAGCCTTTTGACCTACAATGTCTGTGCCCAACATGCTGCCACAATAAACTAATCTGCTCTGCCTGCACATGATACCTACCCCTCCATTCCCTGCATAACCACGTGCCTATCTAAACGCCTATGCAATGCCACTATGATATATGCCTCCACCACCACCCTTGGCAGTGAAATCCAGGCACCCACCACTCTGTGTAAAAAGCTTGCCCCACTCATCTATAAAATGTGCCCATTTCACCTTAAAGCTGTGCTCATTTTACCTTAAAGCTGTGCCCACCAGTCTTTGACTATTCCACCTGAAGAAAAGGGTTCTGACTATCAATCCTATCTATTCATGTTACTAATATACTCTGCAATCTCTCTAATGCCACCTTACTGCTTTAGGTTAATTTAGTTTAGAGATACAGTGTGGAACCAGGCCCTTTGGCCCATCAAGTCCGCCCCAACCAGTGATCCCCATGCACTAGATCTATCCCACACACTAGGGACCATTTACAAAAGCCAATGAATCTGCAAACTTGTACGTCTTTTGAATGTGAAAGGAGACCGGAGCACACGGAGAAAACCAACATAGTCACAATGAGAACATACAAACCTCCATATAGACAAGCACTCATAGGCAGGATTGAATCCGGGTTTCTAATGCTGTAAGGCAGCACCTCTACCGCCACGCCACTGTATTGCCCACGTTGCATGGCTCTTGACAATGACCTGCAACATACATCAATTAATTTGCAGTTCCAGACTGCAATATCGCCTGTGTGCAGGTGTGGCATATGTCACATTCTGTGCCAACTTTGTTCTCATTAAAGATGGAGTAAATGACTCACACTTTCATTCTCCTTCCCATTCCCACACAGTCCTTTCTGTCCTTTCAGAGTGAGGCTAAACGCAAATTGGAGGAACAGCATCTCGTATTTCGCCTGGGCTGCTTACAGCCAGTGGTATGAATTTTGATTTCTCTAACTTCAATTAACCCTGGCATTCCCACTCTCACTTTCCCTCCTTCACCCAAGTCGCACTAGCTTCTTGTTTTCACCAAACAGCCAACAAGGGCCTGCTTCCTTTATCATCGTTACTTTTGTGCATATGTTTAATTCATTGTTCTTTATCTCTCTACATCATCATTTATATCACTCGTTTCCCTTAACATTAACCAATCTGAAGAAGGTCTCGACCTGAAACGTCACCCATTCCTTCTCTCCAGAGATGCCACCTGTCCCACTGAGTTACTCCAGCTTGTTGTGTACCTTCTCTCCAGAGATGCTGCCTGTCCCACTGAGTTACTCCAGTCTTTTGTGTCTACATGTAAATTACTTGTTGCTTTGAAAACTGCTCAACCTGTATTCGCAGAATGTAGCCACTAGGAGGTTCTACAACCTTCTATATTAACACTTTGGCCAAACTTCCGAAAATCTGCCAGGGAATGGGCCTGGTAATGATCTTTTCCCAAAGCTGGGGAAGTCATGCAGACTTCCAGCCCTCAGTCTGGTGATTCAGACTACTGTTTCCAGTGCAAGTTCTCCAGAGATATGTACAACAGACCATTTACATGAATGGGAGAAATGAATTGTCTGCATAAAGGTAAGAACAACTTTCCTTTTAATTTAATTGAATATATGTTTGAAATTATTTTTGTGTGCGCGTTCAGCCTTTCTAATTACAGTAAAACTCCAATAATTCGGAAACCTTGGAACTTTATTGGTGCTCGCCTAGCGGATTTTTCATAGAATTCCCTATTATCGCATGAATGAGGGTTAACATATGATGAGCATTAGACGGCACTGGGCCTGTTCTCGCTGGAGTTTAGAAGGATGATGGGGCGGACCTCATTGAAATTTACCGAATAGAGTGGATGTGGAGAGGATGTTTACACTAGTGGGAGAGTTGAGGACCAGAGGCCATAGCCTCAGAATAAAAGGACATACCTTTAGGAAGGAGATGAGGAGGAATTTCTTTAGTCGAAGGGTGTTGAATCTGGAATTCATCGCCACAGAAGCTGTGGAGGCCGTCAATTTATATGTTTAAGGCAGACATGGATAGATTCTTGATTAGTACGGGTTTCAGAGGTTATGGAGAGAAGTGCATGGGAATAGTGTTGTGAGGGGAAGATAGGTCAGCTATGATTGAATGGTGGAGTAGGCTTAATGGGCCGAATGGCCTAATTCTGCTCCTCTAACATGAACTTAAGAACATCAAATGTAATTTTTTTAAATATGTTTATGTCTGAGATCCTGGCTCCTGTCCTAAACCAAAATCAGTGATAACAAAAGAAACTGAAGCTGCTGGAATCTTGAGCAAAACACAAACTGCTGGAGGAAGCCTACAGATCAGGCAGCATCTGGGGAGCAAATTGACAGATGACGTTTCGAGTCAAGGCCCTTCTTCAGACGGATAGGAGAGAAAGCTAGAAAAGAGATGTGGAGAAGGGAAAAAGTCGGGCAAGTGATTGGTGTGTGTAATAGGTCATGTAATAGGAGCAGAATTAGGCCATTCTGCCCATCAGGTCTATTCCACTATTCAATCATGGCTGATCTATCTCTCCTTCCTAACCACATTCTCCTACTTTCTCCGTATAATCCCTGACACCTGTACATGTCTTATTCCCGAGTCTACAGCACATTATTAGATATTGTTCAGCCAGAGTTGAACACACTTCACGGCATCTTCGTTGTATGCATCGAGATCGGGAGCTGTGCATTGGTTTTCCAGTTGTGGACATTTCAGCAGGTGTTCCATTGTTTGTGATTCAATACCACATTCGCAGGTGACAATGTTGGAGTTGTACCTGTACAGGTGCGGTGGGTAGAGTAGGTGGAGTTAGTAACAAAGGCCAGAGGTGAAAAGGGGACAAAAGAATATGATTCAGATTCAAACTTTATTGTCAATGTGCAGTGTGTCAATACAGATACAAAGAAATGCAGTTAGCATCTCACTAGAAGAGCGACATAGAATATGAGCAATAAATAAATATATTTACGTGCATACAGTCATAGTAGTGCAATGTTGTTTCCTGGTGGAAGGAGTGTCCGTGAGGGGGGGGGGGGGGGTTGATTGCCAAACTCAGAGGTGCAGTGCTGAGTAATATAACAGCCGCTGGGAAGAAGCTGTTCCTGGACCTGCTGGTCCAGCAACGGAGAGACTTGCAGCGCCTCCCGGATGGTAGGAGGGTAAACAGTCTGTGGTTGGGGTGAGAGCAGTCCTTGACGATGCTGAGCGCCCTTCACAGACATCTCTTGTTTTGGACACACTCACTGGAGGAGAGTGAGGAACCGGTGACGCGTTGGGCAATTTTCACCACCCTCTGCAGTGCTTTCCGGTCGGAGACAGAGCAGTTGCCATACTATACTGTGATACAGTTGGTAAGGATGCTCTCGATGGTGCAGCAGTAGAAGTTCACCAGAATCTGGGGATATAGATGGACCTACTTCAGTCTCCTCAGGAAGAAGAGACGCTGGTGAGCCTTCTTGACCAGAGTTGAGGTATTGTGGGTCCAAGATAGGTCATCGGAGATGTTTACCCCCTGGAACCTGAAGCTGGAAACACGTTCCAACTCCGTCCCGTTAATATGGATGGGGGTATGCGTGCCACCCCTAGACTTTCTGAAGTCTACAATGGACTCCTTGGTCTTCTTGGAGTTAAGGGCCAGGTTGTTGTCAGCGCACCATGCTGCTAGGAGCTGGACCTTTATGAGACCTAAGGAGAAAAGAAGAGGAGTGCAACGCAAAGTCAAAGGGAAGGGTGTGGATGGATGGGGGCAGGGGAAAGGAGAAAGAGAGAGGATAAAGGGGGAATAGGGGACGTGGATGGGAGATGAACACATAAAGGAGTGGAAAGGAGCAGGGGTATGGGGGTAGGAGAAATGGATGTGCAAAGGGGGGATGGGGGAGCACAGGAGGGAGAAGGGTTTGGTGAAGCATTACTTGAAATTAGAGAATTCAACTTTCATATAATTTGTTTGTTTACGACCCAAGTGGAATACGAGGTGTTGTTCCTCCGATTTGCATGTGGCCTCACTCTGGCAATTGAGGAGGCCCAAGACACAAAGTTAGGTCTGGAAACGGGAAGGGAAGTTAAAATGGTTAGCAACCGGGTGATCCAGTAGCCCTTGGCAGACAGACGCAAGTGTTCGGCAAAACAGTTACATAGCCTTCTATGGTATAACTGATGTAAAGGAGGATATGTGGCCCTCACCCATGCTCCCATTGAACTCCTGCCATTGGGAAGAAGGTATTAGAGTCTGAAAACCGTGACCTCAAGATTCAAGAATAGCTTCATCCCAACAACCATCAACCACTTGAACTCTACAAACACCAAAAAAACTATGAACTACAAACTGTCTCAGGTACACTAAAGACTTCAGGATATTCGCAATAATATTGGGGGGTTCCAATTTTTAGAATTATTTGTGTTTATTATGATAACTGTTTACTGGCCTGTTACCCAGCTGCTGCAAGTAAGGATTTAATTGTTACATTTTATGTACATATGACTATTAAACACTTATGTCCCTTGATTCTTGAGAGTCAGGACCCCTCCACCTACATTCTCGACCCCCAGCTCACATTTATCCAGATACCAGATCTGCATTGTTGACCCCCAGCTCACATCTAGCCATAAACCAGATCTGCATTGTTGACCCCCCAGCTCACATCTATCCAGATACCAGGTCTACATTCTCGACCCGCAGCTCACATCTATCCAGATACCAGATCTGCATTCTCGACCTCCAGCTCACATCTATCCAGACACCAGATCTGCATTCTCCACCCCCAGCTCACATCTAGCCAGATACCAGATCTGCATTCTCCACCCCCAGCTCACATCTATCCAGATACCAGATCTGCATTCTCCACCCCCAGCTCACATCTAGCCAGATACCAGATCTGCATTCTGAATAATTGAGTGTCACATTATTGGGGTGTTATCATATTTAACTTTTTAATCAGTGTCAAATTATTTCCAATGTACACGAGTTTGAAAAAAAGACATGTGAAGGATGTCTATTCTCCCTCTCCCCTGGCTCGGTCTGAAGAAGGGTCTGGACCCCGAAATGTCACCTATTCCTTTTATCCAGAGATGCCACCTGACCCGTTGAGTTTAGTTTAGAGATACAGCGTGGAAACAGGCCCTTACAAAACATACAAACTCTGTACAGACAGCACCTGTAGTCAGGATCAAACCCGGGTCTTCGGCGCTGCAATCGCTGTAAAGCAGCAACTCTACCGCTGCGCCAACCAAAGGTTACGCCGACATTTTGTGTCTATTTTCCAAGAAAAACGATTAAAAACTCAAGCCGTCAAGCAGGGGTGGGGTCAATCTCCCTGCTGCCAGTTGGGAGTCAGCCTCCTTCGCAATCTGCTGGTGCAGGAATCACCAGGATCCCGTGCAATGGACATCATTCTCATTGCACAGTAGATCTCGACAATAGCTGTTACATAGCACACTTTGGAACATGTGAAAGCCCCTTCAGAGACACAGGGGAGCAACAATCGAAAGCTTTTTCAAACTTGGCGGGTGTAATAAATGGTGTAGTGTGGGTGTCGGTGGGGTAATGGTGAAGGGTTTTATAGAAGTTTGAGATTAGATTAAATTGGTGGGGGGTAGCTGCTAGTAGTTTGTAGCAGTTGTAGAAGTGATACGTCTATGGGATCTGGGGGCTGAGAGTACAGCTCCATCAACACCGAAGAAGCTTGATAGCATCCAAGGAATGACACAACATGTTGGCAGCATGTCTTACAGCGCCCAAATGTTACTCCAGTGGGTGTTTCTAAAGCAGAGATTGATAGGTTCTTGATTAGTAAGGGTGGCAAAGGTTATGGGGAGAATGTTGTAAAGGAAAAATAGATTGGCCATGATCGAATGGCAGAGCAGACTCAATGGGCTGAATGGCTAATTCTGCACCTATGTCTTATGGTTTAAGGAAATGACTGCTCTCGCTCTCTGGACCAGTGATGTTGACAGGGCAACAGCAACGAGTGTCTTCTCTGTCACTGTAAATATAATTGTGTTTTATTTAGCGAATGCAAAGTCCTTTAGCCAAGCAGTTGCCTCTTGATCTGCTGTATGAAGGTGACAAGTCCTCCTTTGAGTCTTTGTTGAGGGCATGCTTCAATGATGTGTTGCATTGTTTGCTGCTCTCCACAAGCACGCCATGGGGTTGGACTGCTGCCCCATTTGTGAAGGCTAGCCAAGCAGGGGCCATGTCCAGTCCTGAATCTATTCAGCGTCGTCCACTGCTTCCTTGGGAGATTGGTGCCAGGGACCGGTAGGGTGGGGTCTGACACCACATGTTTATTTGGGACGTCCTTGGACTCCCATTCCCTTTTCCAAGCTGATTGGATGGTGAAATCAGCTGGTGGTGGGTTCTTCCAAATTGGTCGTCTAGATGGAAGTCGAGCAGTGGGTGGGTTGAAGATGTCCATGTGAATTGGCAGATGAGGGGAGTTTTTGGTCTTTTGGAGCATCCTTTGAGTGAGGACTACTCGCCGGATGTGTGGAGGGGCGATGTTGGATAGGACAGGGAGCCAGGGGAGTGGTGTTGAGCGGATTGTTCCTGTGATGATCCTCATTGTTGAGTTCAATTGGGTATCCACATAGTGTGTGTGGGATGACCTGGACCAAACAGGGGCACAATATTCGGCTGAAGAAAATGCAAGGGCTAGTGCTGAAATGCGTAGTGTGGGGGCTGCTGCCCCCCACTTTGAGCCAGCAAGCTTACTGAGGAGATTGTTTCTGGACTTTACCTTAGCTGCTGTTCTTTTAAGGTGTTCCTTGAAGGATAGGGTCCTGTCAAGGGTCACTCCGAGGTAGGTTGGAGTGGGGGCATACTTCAGTTTGGTCCTGCTCAGATAGATGTTTGGTTCTCTTGTGGCTTCTGCATTATGGAGGTGGAACACACTGGAGACCGTTTTTGCTGGGCTTGGTTTTAGGCGCCAGGTTTTGCAGTACTCGTCCAGTTTAGCAAGGTAATTGTGTTATATGTGTACCACCCAACAACATCAAATGGTACATCTGACTCTGGGGTATGACAGCACTTCAGGTTATTGTTTTAGAATTTATAACAGTGAAGACAACTCTGATTCTATAACTGCAGTTCATCTCCACATCTCCTCCTCTCCATCTCTACGATGCAATTCAGTTCAGATTTCAGAAGGCCTCGACCCGAAACGTCACCCATCCCAGGTCGGTCGGTGGGCGGCGCGACTTTCGTCAGCAGCGGCCTCTGCAGTCCGTCTGTATGTTATTATTTTTGTCTCGTTTCTATGTAGTTTTTATTTTATTTTTTTGTCGGGGTATGTGTGTGTGTGTGGGGTGGGGGGTGTGGGTGGGGGGGAGGGGGTAACAGGGGAAATCTTTCCCCTGCACGGGAGACCCGACCTTTTCTTTGTCGGGTATCCGTTGTCGTTGGGGCTGCAACGTGGAGCGGCCTCCAGCAGGAACGACCTGGGGTTCCAGTTGCGGAGCTGCCGACTACTCACCGTCACGGGGCTGGCTGAGTCCGGAGCGGGTGAAGCTGTGGTTGAGCGCTGCTGCCACCCGACCCCCGGAGTTTCGGAGGCTGCAGCTGCGGGTTTGGCGGACGGGAACACCGGGAGCCCGCGGGTCCCTGCTGGGAGACCGCTTTTCGGGGCTTCCGCAGCGGCTACTTCTCCCGGCCGAGTTGCGGTGTTGAAGAGCACCTGAGCGGGGACACTTACCATCGCCTCGCGCGGCTTGGAATGGCCGCGGGACTCTGCGAGCGCCCGCCGGGGGTTCTAACAACTAGACCCGGTGCGCGACCTTGCATCACCCGGCGTGGCTTTAATGGCCGCGGGACAATCGCCATCGCCAGCCGGGGGCTTCGACTTTGACTCTGACATGGGGGGGGGGGGGGGGGGTTGCCTTCCATCACAGCGATGTGATGGATGGATGTGTAAATTGTGTAGTGTCCCGGGTCTTTTCCGTTTTGTAATGTATGGCTGCAGAAACGACATTTCGTTTGGACCTCAACGGGGTCCAAATGACAAATACATTGTATTGTATTGTATTGTATCCTTCTCTCCGGAGATGCCGCAGAAAGTAGAAAGTGTTGTCATTTTGCATTCTCACTTCCAACGATGCATTTCCAAATGCCCCGTAAAGATTTCTCTGCTCTGTCACATCACATTGCCTTGTGAGCACAAATTTGGCAGCAATGGTCTGTCACGCACCACACCGGCTATGGAGTACTCCCAACGCTGTTGCCAAATTGGAGAGGAGCAGCTCATCTCAAGCAGTCATTGAAAGGGAATTAAGAACCATGGGCTTAGGTTTGAGGTGAAAGGGGCAAGACTTAATAGAAACCTGTGGGAACCTTCCTCTCTCAGAGGGTGGTGGGTATATGGAACAGGTTGCCAGAGTATGGGTACTGGGCAGCACAGTGTCACAATGAAAGAGTTGCTGCCTTGCAGTACCAGATAAATACCCGAGTTCGATCTTGACTATTGGTGCTGCCTATAGGGAGATTGTACATTCTCCCTGTAACCATGTGGATTTTCTCCGGGTGCTTCGGTTTCCTCCCACACTCCAAAGACGTACAGGTTTGTACATTAATTGGCTTTTGTAAATTGACCCCGGTGTGTATGTAGTGCTAGTGTATGGGGTGATCACTGGTCGGCGTGGACTCGATGGGACGAAAGGCCTGTTTTCACACTCTGACTAAAATTAAGTAAAATAGGTAGTTGAGGCAAGTACCATTTCAGCATTTAAATTACGCTTGGGCAGGTAGATCAGTGGGAAATGTTCTGAGGGATAACGGCCAAACGCAAGCAAATGGGACTAGCTCAGATGGAACATCTTGGCCAGAATGGACGAGGTGGGCCGCAGGGCCTGTTACTGTGCTGTATGACTCTATAAGATGAAAACCTCAAACTTCAAAATTAAATTCTGTGTGAAATGTAACACAAAGTTGAAACATTGCTGAAAAGAGTTTGTTGCAAAGTGGCAGAAGATTCAGCAACCAGACACTACACTGGAGGCAACACTAAGCTTAATGAAGTGGAAGGAACTGCAAATGCTGATTTAAACTGTAGATAGACACAAACAGCTGTAGTAACCCAGCAGGCCAGGCAACATCTCTGGAGAAAATGAATAGGTGACGTTTCGGGTGGAGACCCTTCTTGATGAGGTATACAGCCACTCATCATTGCAACAGGTCAAATCTTCATCCAGTATTCGGGTTAGGGCCGGATGTTTATCTGGAAAGGAGAAATGAGAAGAGATTGGTTCAGAAATGAGAAGAGAGTTTGTCACATCATTGAGTCTTGGTGAAGGAGTCTACGCGCTCACTCACCTGTTATCACACCTGGCCTCTCCTCGCTCTCCTCTTCTCTACAATGCTCCAACGATCATCACAGGCATAGCCATGAGCACTAGCATGGAACCAGCTCCAAATGCCTCGTGTGGCCCACCAACACCTGCCCAGCAAGCAAATACAATAGACATTAGGCAAAGTACATAGATTATAAGATTATAAGCGATAGGAGCAAAATTGGGCCATTCGGCCCATCAAGTCTACTCTGCCGTGGTTGCTCTATCTCTCCCTCCTAAACAAATTCTACCTTCTCCCCATAACCTCTGAAACCTGTACTAACCATGAATCGATCTATCTGCCTTAAATATATCCACTGACTGCGTCCACAGCCTTCTATGGGATAACATTCCTCAGATTTGTCACCCTCTTTATATGTCTTAGAGTCATACTGCATGGACAACAGCTACCTTTCCCAACTCTTTGGTATAGTTAGTGTGGTTTATTGTCACATATACTGAGGTACAGTGAAAACTGATCCTTGCCAACCACGATGCCCCATCTCAGCTAATCCTATTTGCCGATGTATCAGTCAAGGTGTCTTAACTGCTGTTATAGTACCTGCCTCAACAACCTCCTCTGGCATTTTTTTCTATATACTCACCACCCTCAGAGTGAAATGTCCCTCAGCTTCCTATTACATCTTGTCCCTCTCACTTTAAACATATACCCTCTGGTTCTTGATTCCCCTTTCCTAGATAAAAGACTGGACATTCACCCTATCTATTCCCCTCGTGATTTATTCACCTCTATAAGATCATCCCTCAGCCTCCTGTGCTCTAAGAAGTTCTAGCCTGCCTAACCTCTCCCGATGCTCAAAATATACAGGTAAAAATCTGGACTAACATCGCGGATTAGGCAGCATCTCTGGAGAAAAGGATTAAGTGATGCTTCGGGTCAAGACCCTATTCAGATCCTCCCTATGCTCAGTCTCTTGAGTCCGAGCAACATCCTTGTATATCTTCTCTGCGCTCTTTCCATCTTAATGACATCCTTGTTATGGCAGGGTGACTAAACCTGAACACAACACATCAACTGTGGCCTCACCAACGTCTTGTACAAATGTAACGTAACGTATCAACTTCTATCCTCAATACAATAACTGATGAAGCCCAATGGACCACCAGCCTTCTTTAACACCCTTCTTTACCACCTTTGATGCCACTGTCAGAGAACTCTGTACCTGTACTCCAAGATTCCACTGCTCTATAATACACTCCTGGACCCTGCCAATGATGGCACTGGAGGGGATGCAGGTGAGATTTACAGAGACTTGAGTAAATTAGCCATATTCATCCAGTACAGAAAAAGGCCCTTTGGCCCAATTCGTTCATGCTGACCAAGATGACCCAGTTGCCCATGTCAGGATAATTTGAATAGTTATTTAGTTTATTTGTAGTTTAGAGATCCAGCCGTCACCGCACATTAACACTATCCTACACATACACTAGAGACAATTTACAATTTTACACTTACATCAGCCAATTAACGTACAAACTTTTACATCTTAGGAGTGTGGGAGGAAACCGAAGATCTAGGAGAAAACCCATGCGGTCACGGGGTGAACGCACATACTCCTTACAGACAACTACCATAGTCGGATTCGAACCTGGATCTCGGGCGCTGTAAGGTACCGCTACACCACCGTTTATCTCAGGAAACCAGGAAGCTGAGGGTTGGTTTAATAAGGGACCTGAAACAGAGTAAATAGGGAAAACCTACTGTTCTTAACAGAGCAGGCAAAACAAAATGGAAGATTGGGTGTGATCGGTAGTATTCGGAGGACAGATTGAACCATTTTCCACACAGAAGTGGGAGGGGTCTAGAAATCATTGCCGGTAGAGTGTGATGGAGACAGAAACACTTCCCACATTTAAACTGGCTAAATGTGTACTTGGATAGCCGAGCTATGAACCCAGTGCTCGTAGATGGGGTGAACTATAAGATACGATAGAACTTTATTCATCCCAGGAAGGAAATTGATCTGCCAACAGACATAAAAACACAAAATATATGAAAGATGAAATTAAATGGACGAGTGGAAAGGATTGGGGCTGTGCAAAGATTCGGGATGGGGGAGGGTGTGGAGGAGTAGAGAGCCAGTCTCAGCCTACCCCACGACAGAAGATGTCACAGCCTCAGAATTAAAGGACGTTCGCTTAGGAAAGAGATGAGAAGGAATTTCTTTAGTCAGATGGTGGTGAATCTGTGGAAATATTTGCCACATAATGATGTGGATGCCATGTCAGTGGATATTTGTAAGGCAGAGATAGATATATTTTTGATTAGTAAGTCTGTCAGGGGTTATGGGGTGAAGGCAGTAGAATGGGATTAGGAGGGGAAGATAGATCAGGCACGATTGAAAGGTGGAGCAGACTTGATGGGCTGAATGGCCTAATTCTGCTCCTATTACTTATGAAATGAGTACGGGAGGAACTCCGTGGGTCGCTCAGCATCTGTGGAGGGAAATAGACTGGTAACGCTTCAAGTTGACACTCATGCTTAGGATTACAGCATCTGAAGTTATTTGTGTCCATTCCCTCCACAGGTGCTGCTTGATCCGCTGAGTTACTCCAGCACATTGTTTCTTGTTCAGGATTCCGCTGCACTTCCTTGTGTCCGACCCCAAACGCCACCTGAACCATTTCCCCCCACAGCGGCAACCCGACCGTCAGAGTTTGTACAGCGCTTTCTGTTTTGCTCAACATCCCAGCATTTGGGGTTTCTTGTGTTTGTCTGCAAACAAAGGAGATTGTGATGGGCTTCAGGAAGTGAAAGTGCACAGTCTTTTACCCAGAGTAGGGGAATCAAGAACCAGAGGAGATAGGTTTAAGGTGAGAGGGGAAAGTTTTGAGGGACAACTTTGAGGGGCAAATTTTTCGGACAGCAGGTGGTGGTTATGAAATGAGCCGCCGGAGGAGGTAGTTAGGCAGTAATTATCACAGCTTTTAAAAGACATTTGGATAGGTACCTGTCCAGGGAATATTTAGAGGTATGTGGACCAAACATGAGCTGGTGGGGATGGAGCTGCTGGGGCACCTTGTTTGGCATGGGCAAGCTGGGCCGAAGGACCTGTTTCCGTACTCTACGACACTATTACTGTAACTGTGATCATGTACAAGGTCTGCTATACATGTTGGACTGTACGCAAAGCAAGGTTGCCGAAGAAAGGTCTCGACACGAAACATCACCCATTCTCTCCAGAGATGCTGCCTGTCCCACTGAGTTACTCCAGCACTTTGTGTCTATCTTCGATTTAAACCAGCACCTGCATGTCCTTCCAACGCAATGTTGCTCAAGTGTTACCACAGATCATCCGAGACTAATGATGTTGTAGCCATGCCCATATTGTATCTCTATGTCTTACTGCATGGCAACGAACGCATCTTCCATTCTTACTTCATGAACCGTTCCAACCTTTGAACAAAAATAGCTTCCAAGTTGAATCAGATGGGGGATTCCAGTCAAATAGTCAAACTGGGTTTGCAACTAGCATCAGTACACTGATAAAGGATATTTGATCCAGTTACTCTGCTTCTCTTACCACAAATGAAACTTAACCTTCTGAATGTTTGCAGCATATTCTGCTTTTATTTTGAATTTCCAGCATCTGCAGTTGTATATAATTGATTTGAACTCTGTTGAACAGGTACCACCACATGTGTAAGGATAGACATTGTTAATCTATGTAGGTAACGCCATGAAAATATAATTGGATCTTCAAGCACAATTTTGGGGCTTCAGAGTGAACTGATACAGCGGGAAAACTATCGAGACTGGTGGGAAAGTTGTCGATTTCTAATTCGGCTCTGTAGCAGCTGGTTAAGTCATAGTCGCAGAGAGTGAAAACAGGCCCTTCAGCCCAGCTTGCCCTTGCCAACCAAGATGCCCCATCTACACCCGTCCTACCTGCCCAGGTTTGGCGCATAGCCCTTTCGCACCCATGTGGATATCCAAAGATCTGTTATGGTACCTGCCCCCACTACCTCTTCTGATAGTTCTTTCCATATACCTACCGTCCCCTGTGTGAAAAAGCTGCTGCTCAAATTCTATTAAATTTTTCTCACCACGGAACCATTTGTTCTTAATTCCCTTTGTTTAAAAGACTATGCGTTCACTTTATCTATTCCCCTCATAATCTTATAAACCGCTGTAAGATCACCCCTCTGTGTCCTGCGCTCTAAGGAATAAAGTCCTTGCCTGCCCCACCTCTCCCTATAACTCAGGCCCCAAAGTCCTAGCATCATCCTCATAAATCTTCTCAGTACTCATTCCAGTTTAATGCCACCCTTCCTATAGCAGGGTAACGGGGTGGAGCTGCTGCCTCACTGCACCAGTGACCCGGGTTCTATCCCGATACCTCGTGCCATCTGTGTGGAGTTTGCACATTCTCCCTGTGACTGAGTGGGGTTCCTCCGGCACTCCGGTTTTGCCGAACATCCCAAAGATATGCGGGATTGCCCCCAGTGTGTAGGGAGTGGATGAGAAAGTGGGATAACATTGAACTAACGCGAGTGAGTTTAATTTAGCCTAGCGTAGTGGCGTTTAGTTTATTGTCTGAGAAACAGTGAAAGAAAAGAGTTTTGATGCATGATAAAATCTGATTAAAGATAGTCCCCGGACTGGAGAAATGAGTGATCTGTGGTCAGCGTGGACTTGGTAGACAAACGGCCTGTTTGCATGCTGTATCTGTCAATCAATTAAAAATGTTAAGTCTAAGAATGAACTGCAGATGCTGGTTTACACTGAAGATAGACACAAAATGCTGGAGTAACTCAGCGGGTCAGGCAGCATCGGTGGAGAAAAGGAATAGATGACGTTTTGGTTCGAGACACTTATTCAGGTTGCTGTCAAAAATATTTCTTATTTTTGGGCTGTATATTTGACCGACAGCTCAAAGGAAAGTTAATGCTGGGGGTATAAGGAAAGTTAATGCCGGGAAACAGGACTCACTGAGCTACCATGTAAATTGCATTCTGCCCCTCCCCAGTAATTGTAGCCCCAGGCTGATGTTATTTGACAACGCACTATCCTATTTGAAGATGGGGTTTCCCCTTTATCATCTAGTTTCCTGCTGTTTGGCCCAAGCATTTTCTCCGTCTGAAGAAAGGTCTCGACCCAAAACATCACCCGTTCCTTCTCTCCAGAGATGCTGTCTGAGTTACTGCAGCTTTTTGTGTCTATCTTTGTTTTAAACCAGCATCTGACGTTCCTTCCTACAGGAGACTCCGTCTGCTGAATACCAGCCCTTTCAATACAGTTGCGGTTGCGCAGCGGTAGAGTTGCTGCCTTACGGCGAATGCAGCGCCCGAGATCCGGATTCGATCAGATTACGGGTGCTGTCTGTACGGAGTTTGTACGTTCTCCTCGTGATCTGCGTAGGTTTTCTCCGAGATGTTCGGTCTACTCCCACTCTTCCAAAGACGTGCAAGTATGTACGTTAATTGGCTTGGTAAATGTAAAAAATGCCCCTAGCGGGTGTAGGATTGTGTTAATGTGCGGGGGCGGCGCGGACACAGTGGGCCGAAGGGCCTGTTTCCATGCTGTATCTCTAAACTAGAATGCCTACATGTTTAATATGCCATGATGCTCCTAGATTCAAGGGTATTACCTCTAATGTCAAAGTTGGATTGTTTTCTCTGGAACGTCGGAGTAGAGACCTGATAGAAGTTCTAAAATTAAGACAGACATAGATTTGGTGGAGAGTGAGAATATTTTTCCCCCGGCATGTAAATGACAAAGACTAGAGGGCATAGCTTTAAAGTGAGAGAGACAGGTTTGAAAGGAGATGTACAGAGCATGCTTTGTACATCTTTTCGTTTTGGTTAGTCTAGTTTTGGTTTTTAGTTTCTGTTTGGGGGGGGGGGTTGAAACGGGGCTTGCTGTCTCTCCCTGCGGGGGGAATGCGACTTTTTGTCGTAGTCCCCTTGTCTGCCTCCGTCTGCGCTGAGGCCTAATGGCGGAGCTGGTGACCTCGAGGCTCAGGAGGCAGAGCCCGCCAGGACTCGCACTGGGCTCGCTCTCGTGAGGACGGCCCGGCTCGGGGCTGGAACAGGGCTTTCGTGAGGGACTGTGACGCTCCCGTGAGGACGGCCGGCCCGAGGAAGGAACGGGGCTCCCGTCGGAGTGGCCGAGCTCGGGGAGGTACGGCGTTCCAAGCCCGAGGGAGGAGCGGCGCCCAGTCGGGGCGGCCCAGCCCGAGGGAGGAGCGGCGCCCGGTCGGGGCGGCCCAGTCCGAGGGAGGAGCGGCGCCCGGTCGGGGCGGCCCAGCCCGAGGGAGGAGCGGCGCCCGGTCAGGGCGGCCCAGCCCGAGGGAGGAGCGGCGCCCAGTCGGGGCGGCGCCCAGTCGGGGCGGCCCAGCCCGAGGGAGGAGCGGCGCCCAGTCGGGGCGGCCTGGCGCGAGGCTGAGGCGGTGGCAGTACTCACGTGAGGGCGAACAGGCTCGGGGCTGGAACGATGCTCCGGGGGCTTGGACGGTGTTCTGGCGGTGGTGGCCTGAGTCCGGGGTTCGGCCGCGGGCCAGCGGCTGCGTCAGCAGGACTGGTGGACGGCAGCTTCGACCACCCCGGGCCGCGGTGAATGAGCCGCGGGACAGTTTTTTAACATCGCCCGGGGGGAATCGCCTCAGCGCAGAGGGAGAAGAGGAGGGAAGAGAGTGGAGACCTAAGACTTTTGCCTCCATCACAGTGAGGAGATGTTGGGTGGACTCACTGTGGTGGATGTTAATATGTGTTTATTGTTGTTTTTTATTGTATTGTATTGTATGTATGACTGCTTCAATTTCGTTCAGACTTCGGTCTGAATGACATTAAAGGTTATCTTATCTTATCTTATCTTATGTTTATTTTTCAACATAGGGGAGTGGTGGTTGCCTGGAATGCACTGCCAGGGGGCTGTGGTGGTGAGGCAGATGTGATAGAGGCATTTAGGAGGCTTTTGTATCAGCAAATGGATATGCAGAAAATTATTAAGGGTTTGGACACACTAGAGGCAGGAAACATGTCCCTGATGTTGGGGGGGGGAGGTACAGAGCCAGGGGGCACAGTTTACCAATAAGGGGTGTAGATCAGTGCATGCTTACAGTGACCTCACCACTACTAACCACTCCCCATTGTCTCTTGTATAATTGTAGCTTCCCCACCTCCAGCTCGCTCTCTAGCTCCAGTGATGACCACGGACAGCTAGTGCATAGTGTGTGTAGTGCTTATAATAAAGTTATCTAGTAAAAGACTTTGTATGACAAGCAAAGCGTTTTACATGGTGTCATAGCGGTAGACTAGCGTCTCCTGTTCATCGGCTTTCTTTTATTATTTGGTTTCTCCCAGTTGTGGCCCCACCCCCCCATTTTTTATTATGTCCAACTCGTGTCGTCGTCCCGACACGCTCGTTTTCGACACGGACGTCGTACACCGCTGGACTGTCTTCCAGCGCGACTATGAACACTATATTGCAATCGCTCATCCTGATGCCACTCCTGCTGTACAGGCTCACCTGCTCCTCAACACACCTGGTCCGGAGGCAATGGAACACTATGCCTCGTTCGAGTTCGCCCCTGCTGAAGATCGTCACGACCCGGTATGTCTCATAGCCAAATTCACTGCCCTCTGCGATATCCCTACCAATAACATTTACGAGCGCTTTAAGATCTTCCAAAGGCGTCGGATTCCCGGTGAGCATATTGACGCTTTCATTGCCTCTTTGCGTCATATGGCTCGGCGGTGTCGCCTTGAAACGATAACACCGGACGAAATGATCAGGGACGTCCTGGTCAACGGTCTCCTGAACTCTAAGCTGCGTGACGAGCTCCTGATGAAGCCTGATCTAACGCTAAGGGATGCTATGCATGCCGCTCGCATGGCCTCTGCTGTTGGCTCCGTATCTCAACCGGTGTCCCAGGACATCAACTTCACCGGTACTGCTGGCCGCCGGCGGAACAATGGCCCGCCACGCCAGGGCACCGCCGCTGCGCCCGCTAAGGTCACCCCTCGTCGCTGCCCTAATTGCAATTTCTCTTCCCACCAATTCAACGTTTGCCCAGCGCAGGGTAAAACTTGTAATTCCTGCGGGAAGCTGAACCACTTTTCTGCGGCATGTCGATCCCGTGGGAAACCTGTCCCTGCTCCTAGAAGGAGTCTAAACAACCTTGTCTAAACCAAAGTACCAACCGGATGAACTCCCTGACTCAGATACGAGCTCCTCCCATGGTGATTCAACTGTGTTTTCGCTTTTGGGTGCACCTGCATTGATAACAGATCCCTCTATACATGTCACTGTGAATGGCCACTCCTTCCCTGCGAAGGTCGATACTGGTGCTTTTCCCAATGTTATGTCTGTTAGCCTCTTCAAGCAGATAGGTTCTGGGGGAGGGTTACTCCCGATGGCTCCCGCCTTCATGCCTATGGGGGAGGTGTTCTGGTCCCTGTGGGGAAGGCCATGCTTATCTGTACAGTTCTTGAGACCTCTCGGCCCCTCACTTTTCTCCTGCTGGGTTCTGAAAACGTCACGCTGCTGGGCGCCCGTGCATGCCAGGACTTTGGCTTGGTCTCTTTCCACCGCGACATCCACCTGGTGCAGGCTCCCATGGACCCCCCCGAGCGAGTACCCCGACCGTTTTGATGACGTTCTGGGCAAACTGCCTTGTGCTTACAAAATCGTTGTTGACCCGGGGGTCAACCCGGTGATTAGACCGGCCCACCGCGTTTCTTTTGCCATGAAGGGCCGCGTGGAGTCCACACTACGTGACATGGTGGCCATGGGCATCCTCAAGGAGGTGAGTGCTCCCACCCGGTGGGTCTCCACCATGGTCGTCGCTGCCAAGAAGGACAAAAGCGAGATCAGGATTTGCATCAACCCGATAGACCTGAACCTTGCGATCAAACGCCCGCACTACCCCACGCGGACAGTGGAGGACGTCGCTGCACAGGTCGGTCCGGCCGCAGACTTCTCGGTCCTAGATGCCAAGAGCTCCTGGCAGATCCCTCTGGATGAACGTTCCTCCTTCCTGACCACCTTTATCACACCCTTCGGCAGGTTCCGTTTTCTCCGCATGCCTTTTGGGATCAACTCAGCAAGCGAGGTTTTTCCAGCGCACCATGGAACAGCTGTTTGCCGGGTTGCCGTGCGCTATCATTGTGGATGACATCCTGGTGTACGGGAGGGACGTCGCTGAGCACGACCTGCTCCTCCGCCAAGTCCTGGACAGGGCTCGTGAGATCAATCTCAAACTCAACCCGAAGAAATGTCGGTTCCGCGTTCCGCAAGTCACTTACGTAGGCCACGTTTTCACGGCCGGGGGTCTAAAGCCAGACCCCCAGAAGATGGCAGCGGTCACCGAAATGCCCGCTCCCATCGACGTGCCCGGCCTGCAGCGCTTTCTGGGCATGGTCAACTACCTGGGGAAGTTCATACCCGACCTCAGCGAACTGAGTGCTCCCCTGAAGGAGCTGATCAAGAAGGACAATGCCTGGGTCTGGCTCCCGCATCACCAGTCGGCATTCGTGGCCCTGAAGTCCAAGCTCGCACGCACCCCGACTCTCAAGTTCTTCGATCTAAACAGTCCATTTGTCCTCACTTGCGATGCATCTCAGTTCGGCCTCGGTGCCGCCTGCCTGCAGCTCCATGACGACCAGCAGCTGCCTGTTTCATATGTCTCTCGCACCATGACCCCTACTGAGCAGCGCTACGCTCAGATCAAGGAGCTCCTTGCCGTGGTGTTCGCATGCTCCAAATTCAAGGACTACATTCTGGGCAACACCTTCACCATTGAAACTGACCACCAGCCGCTGGTCTCTATCTTGAACAAGCCTATCCATGCGGCCTCTTCACGTTTGCAGCGAATGATGCTGCAGCTCCAGCGTTTCACGTTCCACATTGTGTACCGCAAGGGCAAGGATATGTTCTTGGCCGACACAATGCCCCGTGCGCCGCTCCCTTCCGTTGCCCGCCATCCATACGAATCGTCTGACCTGATGGTACTGAACGTTAACATTGTTCCTTCTTGGCAGATGCAGTCCCTGGTCAAACACACTGCCGCTGATCCTGTCCTGCAACAGCTTGCGGGCGTCATCCGCCGTGGCTGGCCTGACCGACGCTCTTCCCTGCCGGCTGGTGCCGTGCCCTATTTCCTGGTTCGGGATGAATTGGTGCTGCACAACGGCGTGGTGGTGAAGGGTCACAAGGTCGTGGTGCCGGCCGCGCTGCGGGATCATTACTTTCAAACCGCCCACAACGGCCACCCCGGGGTGGAGGCCACTTTGTCCCAGGCCCAAAGCCAGTTTTACTGGCCTGGCATGGCTCAGGACATCCGGGAAAGGGTCTCCGCCTGTGCTGCCTGCAACAGTCTCCTGCCTCATCAACAGCGCCAACCTCTCATGCAGCAGCCGGCTCCCGAGTTGCCGTGGATGGCTGTCGCCACTGACATATTCCAATGGCGTGGCAAACACTTCCTGGTCCTGGTGGACTCCTACTCCAGCTGGTTCGAGGTGGACCAGCTGCCTTCCCTCGCGTCTGCTGCCGTCATCGGGAAGCTCCGCCGACACTTTTCAACCTTTGGGTCCCCGGTGACTCTCCAATCCGACAACGGCAGCCAGTTTTCCAGCGCAGAGTTCCGCGCCTTCGCCACCACCCGTTGGAACATTCGCCACCCGTTGGAACATTCGCCACATCACCAGCAGCCCCGAGTACCCGCAAAGCAATGGCCTTGCGGAGCGCGCTGTCCGCAGCGCCAAGAGCTGCTGGAACATTGTCGGCTTTCTCATTCTGACTTCTGCCTTGCCCTCCTCAACCTCCGCAACATTTCCCGGGATCCCGCACTCGGTTCGCCTGCCCAGCGCCTCATGTCCCGCACCACTCGCCCTCCTCTCCCGGTCTCACAGCAATCCCTAAAGCCCACGGTCCGGAGCACTGCCGCTGTCAAGGAGCGCATCATCGAGAAGCAGGTCATCCAGAAGCGCTCCTTTGACAAGTCGTCCCGTCTCCTTCCCCGTCTGTTCCCAGGCCAGGTTGTCCGGATGCAGTCCCCCTCCGGTCACCACCGGCTGGCCGTTGTCGTTGGCAATGCTGACTCTCCCCGGTCATACCTGGTTGACTACGAGGGCACCGTGTACCGTCGGTCCCGCCAGCACCTGCTGCTTGTCAACGAGCCTGCTCCGCCTCCCGCAGACCCGTTTTCACCGCCTGTCCCTTCCCCCCTGCCCGAAACTCCTCCTGCCCCTGTCACTCCTCGCATGCCCCGGAAACTGCCCTCTCAGCTCTCTGTGCCCCGCACACGCCAGCCTCCTTCTCCTGCCTCACCTGCGAGTGTACCTGTTTCGCCTCCCCGTTCTCCTCCTTCCCCTGGGCACTCTTCACCCGGATCTCCCATCTCTGTCCCTGCCCCCGTCCCCGCAGCTCCTGCGGTTGAAGGGGAAGGCGGGTTGCGCACCCGCTCTGGGCCGTTGGTCAAGCCGCCTGTCCGGTACGGGGTGTTTGAGTAGCCTGTATCATGACATGTTCTAACTGTTCCCTGCGCGGTTTCTGATTCTAGCGTATGAGCCGTGGTCGCTTTTGTTTCCAAGAGGAAGGATGTAGATCAGTGCATGCTCCTTTAACATAGTGACCTCACCACTACTAACCACTTCCCATTGTCTCTTGTATAATTGTAGCTTCCCCACCTCCAGGCCTCTCTCTAGCTCCAGTGATGACCAAGGACAGCTAGTGCATAGTGTGTGTAGTGCTTATAATAAATTGAATTGAATTGATTTGAATTGAATTCTTTATTTGTCATTCAGACGTTTCGGTCTGAAAGAAATGCCGTTGCCTGCAGCCATACATGTAACAATAACAACACACAATAAACACAAATTAACATCCACCACAGTGAGTTCACCAAACACCTCCTCACTGTGATGGAGGCAAAAGTCTTAGAGTTACTGTCTCTTCCCTCCTCTTCTCCCTCTGCGCCGAGGCGATACCCCACCGGGCGATGGTAAGTCAGTCCCGCGGTTCAAGCTCCGCGGCCCGGGGTTGGTCGAAGCTGCCGCCCTCCAGTCCAGCGGACGCAGCTGTTGCAACGGGTGCCCCGGAAAACAGGCACCATCCTGTGACCTGCGAGCTCCCGACATTGTCATCCACCGTCCCGCGGCCGAGCCCCGGAATCAGGTTGCCGCCGCCAGAACGCCGCCTCAGCCGCCGGAGCACCGTCTCCGCCCCGCACCGGGCCGCCCACACGGCAGCGTCTCAGCCCCGCACCGGGCTGCCCCCACAGGAGCGCCTTCCAGCCGGGAGCCGGTCCGCCCTCACCGGAGCGCCTTCCAGTCGGTAGCCAGGCCACCCACACGGCAGCGTCTCAGCCCCGCACCGGGCTGCCCCCACGGTAGCGCCTTCCAGCCGGTAGTTGTGCCGCCGCCCGGGAGTGTCTCAGCCCCGCGCCGTCCGCCCTCACCGGAGCGCCGAGTCATGCCGCTACCCGGACGTCGCCACAGCTCGAAGACGGCCAGCCTCGCGTTGGTGAGTCCTGGCTGGCTCTACCTCCGGACCCTCGAGGTCGGTCGCAGGTTGGAGGCCGCCAGCTCCGCCATTAGGCCTCAGCGCAGACGGGGGAAGAGAAGGGAGATACGACAAAAAAAGTCACATTCCCCCGAAGAGAGAGACAGAAAGCCCTGTTTCACCCTCCCCTCACACACATAACACCACCTAATAACCAAAAACATTACTAAACTAGACAAAAAAAAACAACACAAAAAAGTAAAAACAGACAGACTGCAGGCGAGCCGCAGCCGTATCACAGCGCCGCCACTTCCCAGTAAAGGTTATCCAGTAAAATACTTTGTGTGACAAGCAAGTCATTTTACAAGGGGTAAGCCATTTAGAACGTAGATGAGGGAACACTTTCACACAGAGAGTTGTGAGTGTGGAATTCTCTGCCTCAGGTGGAGGCCGGTTTTCTGGATACTTTCAAGAGAGAGCCAGATAGGGCTTTTGAAGATAGGGGGTATGGCGAGAAGGCAGAAGCGGGGTACTGATTGGGGATGATCAGCCATGATCACATTGAATGACGGTGCTGGCTTGAAAGGCCGA
The DNA here is from genome assembly GCF_010909765.2 of Amblyraja radiata. Lineage (NCBI taxonomy): Eukaryota > Metazoa > Chordata > Chondrichthyes > Rajiformes > Rajidae > Amblyraja > Amblyraja radiata. The sequence goes on from NW_022630152.1 coordinate 401,082, forward strand.
ATGGCCGACTCCTGCACCTATTGTCTCCCACAAGTCTTACTGTCTCAGACTACATTCTAACTTTATCCCGCTACTCCCCTGACATCTGTCTGAAGAAGGGTCTCGACCAGAAATGACGCCCATTCCTTCTCTCTAGAGATGCTGCCTCAGCCGGTGAGTCACTCCAGTATTTTGTGCCTGCCTCTCTTCTAGATCCCCGCTAAATCAGCTTGAAAAAGTCTCCAGACTCTAAACCGCACTGAATCATTTTCTGAAGAGATGCTTCCTGATCCGGCATTCCTTCATTTTGTACAGGATCTACAGCTCACTGTTTCCACAATCTGAATGGGCGATCGTTGTTTAGCACAGACTCGGTCTGTTTCCACGCTGTATCGTCCAAACATTAACTCTGGGCATTAGATTCAAAATCAATGAAACATGCAATAAATGCATGCACAGGAAATCTCAAAGGAAAATAGAACAAACGGAACACTGAAAGAGGACCTGATAAGGATCTGTCACGGGGCGCATTCCACTGTTCTGCTAATTCTGCCTGACGTGTACGTATTTCCGATAATTTCGCCACACATTGATAGATAGAATCCAATTTAACGAGACAATGAAATTGAATCCTAATTTGAACAGTCTACCCAAGTGTAGAGTTATAAATCAATGATTCAAATATATTTGGCGCAGTCGAGTGAACTCCGTACGTATCGACACAATGAGTATTGAAAGATAACATGTGAATCGGTTGGTCATTTACGACTGCCGTTGAAAGATAGGTTAAACAATACAAATACAAATACAAATTGCTTTTATTGTCATTCAAACAGACAGAGATTTCATCGAAATTTCGTTCCCTGCAGTCATAACTATCAAATAAACATAACACAAAAACAGTACAGTTTAACACAAACATCCATCACAGAGCATCTCCAAATATCTCCTCACTGTGATGGAAGGCATAAGTCTTATCTCTTCCCTGTTCTTTATTCTTCTCCCGCGTTGAGGCGATCGAGGCTCCTGATGTTAATGCCCCCCGGCGGGCGTTGGTAAGTCCCGCGGCCGTTTTAACCGCAGCGGGCGGTGTAAGGCCCTGCGACGGGCCGATTCAAACCCCTCGATTCGGGACTGACGAAGTTGCCGCTGCGGGAGCTTTCGGAAATCGGTCTCCCACCAGGGACATGCGAGCTCCCGATGTTATCTTCCACAGGGTCAGCGGCCGAGGCCTCCGAAGCCCCGCAGTCGGGTGGCCGCCGCCGTACCACCTCAGCCTCCGCGACAGGCAGCTCCGCGATGGTGAGGCCTCCGAGGTTCCACGATGATAGGCCCCAGCAAAACGGAGACACGACAAGGAAAAGGTCAGGAAGAGATTAAGACCCCCCCCCCCGCCGCACATATACACAACTAAATATAAACTAAAAATAAATCGAAAACACTCTAACAAGCCGAAAACAAGGGGAAAATAGACAGCCGGACTGCAGGTGAGCCGCAGCCACAAGGCGCCGCCACACCGATCAGTGGCCAGCGTTGCAATTTTCACGGTCACGAGGCAGCTTGATAACACTGTGGGCAGATGGTATTTTGATGATTGCGCGCAGTTCTGCTCGTCCTCTTACAGCAACGATTTGGGAGCTGTGAAATGAGTGCAGAGGACACTTACCAGAATCCTTCTTGGATTGGTCTGCATTAGCCACAAAGAGAAGGAGGGAACATTTGGATTGCTTTATTTGGAATGCCAAAGGTTGATGAGAAACCTTAAATACACATGTAACATTAAGTAGGCATAGATGGTATTGACAGTCAGAAAGGATTCCACATTGAAGGGACTAGAGAGGAAATGTTTAAGGGGGGAGGGTTAAACTTTGAAGGGGATACGCTGGTAAGAATTTTCGAGAGAGATCCTTGTACCTGGAACGCGCTGCCAACCATTGTGTTGGACGAAGGTGTAAGAGCGGAGTTAAAGCGTATTTGGATGAGTACATGGTCATGTATGATAATTCATCATTACGTTGCTGCAGGGAACAGCGAACGCAAATAGATCAAGAAATTTGTTCTTTCTTATAATTTTCTTTATTTTGCATAATATAATGATAAAATACTAATTTTATAGAACAGCCGGCTTGTATGGCAATTATTACGTAACTACATAATTAGCAGAAGCTAACGTGATCTGACAAACATTGTTTGTTTAAATGACGGACACTAATCCCAATTAATTTGCCTTGATTCGTAGTCATGTGTTTACTCTGGGGAACAAGCTACTAACTTTAAACGTTATAAGCGTCCAGCCAGACCATTAGCAGGAAACGCCATTATCTTTGAGCATGGCACTACCGGTACTCAATCAGGTTGAGAACATGTTCTACCCTGTCCTTGCCATCATTGGTGTTCCTGGTAAGTCCTTTATTCTTTTCAACCGATGGATGAACCGACGTGTTGCCTAAACTGTTAAAACATGTTTGCTATGTTAAAATATGTTTGCCCGAGCCACTGATACAATTATTGACACCAAAAACACATTCATCACAATTCTATCTACTGCCATTAGATCCTGTGTCATTTAGACAGACACATGTATAGGCAGTGATCGTAGGATATCGACCACCTGTAAACGTAAGTTTTGTTTAAAATGGCGTTACGTTTGGTCTAAACATCGTATACCGAAAACGTGTTACTGTGCTTTATAATTGATATAATTTAATTGCCACACAACCATGGTCGGTGGAATTTGGGTTGCCAGCAGCGGTACAGTAATAAAGAACACAACCACAATAAAAAAATTACACAAACATCCACCACAGCATTCATCACTGTGGTAGAAGGCACAGAGCTTGGCCAGGCCTCCTCCATTTTCCCCCGTGGTCGGGACCACCACCCTCCACAGCCGTTGCTGCGGGCGTCCAGATGGTAAGGGATAAAGTCAAAGTCAAGGTGAGTCCAGGATCGGCTCTTCACAACCAGAGACCGCGGCTTCAGGCTGGTGTAGGCCGCAGGCCGGCGGTCAAAGTTTTAAAGTACCTGCCGTGCCGCAGCCGGAAGCACCGCAGTCTGCAGGGCCGGCGGTCGAAGCTCCCCTCCAGGGGAGATGGTAAGTCCATGCCGCACCCGGTGTAGAAGACGGCCGCGGGCCGGCGGTGGAAGCTTCTTCTTCCCCAACGGGTCCCCCACGAGGGATCCCGGGCTGTAGACGCCGCACCAGCTGGAGTTCTGCAGACCGCGGCTTCAGGCTGCCGGCTGCCGGCTGCCGCGGGCCAGCGTAACGGAGCGCTCCCCGCCAGCGAGGTCTCACCCGCTCCGCGCCGAGAGTCCACGCTGCGCCCGCCGCTGAAGCTCCGGGAAAGTCCGCGCCGATCCTTCCTGTTAGGCCACGGGGGAGGCGATCTGAAAAAATCGCCTCTCCATGGAAGAGGCGGCCGAAACGGTTTCCCCTTTACCCCCCCCCCGCACCCCCCCCCCCCCCCACACCACCCCCCCCACATAACACACAAAGAAACATTAAAAACAGACTTTTAAACATACTAAAAAAATAAAAAAAGTTGAAAAAAAACGGACACGCTGCCGACAGGCTGCTGCCATTGCAGCGCCCCCTTACTCGTTTATTGTGGAGACACAACACGGGAGCTAACTCTTTGGGCGCGGAGTCCACGGCGCCCATCGATTACACGTTCACACATTCCACATTATCGCACTTACTCATTCACTCGCCACTGGCAAAATGAGCAAGGTTCACACAGACAGCGGTCTATACCGGTGTTCTCAGTTCAATGTTGTATGTTCAATGTTGAAACTTCTACACCCGTTATCTGTTCAATGCGAGGAAATGACTTTAATCATACCGATCATGATGAGAATTTGATCTGTGGATTGTCAATAATTTAGGGCGCAAGTCCTCGGCTAGAAATACAGATCTATATTCATGGATTAGTTCGAATGGATAATGTAAATCCAACCCCTACGTTGCGGTGGGTGCGGGATAAAAATCAATAAATTACGAATTATTTTGACATTGTCTCCCAATGAGAAGCAGACGAGATCTTGCCACGGCTCCTCCATTGGCGCAGCTCGTTCATTCTGGTTGGCAGTGTGAACTGTGAGGAGAATGCTATGAGAATGCAGGGTGACTTGGACCCGTTGTGGGAGTGGGCAGGTGCATGGCAGATGAAGTTTAATGTGGATAAATGTGAGGTCATCCACTTTGGTAGCAAAAGCAAGATGGCAGATTACAATCTAAATGGCGTCAAGTTGTGAAAAAGGGAAGTACAACGGGATCTGGGGGGTCCTTGTACATCAGTCTATGAAAGTAAGCATGCAGGTACAGCAGGCAGTGAAGAAAGCGAATGGCATGCTGGCCTTTATAACAATAGGATTCGAATATAGGAGCAAAAAGGTCCTTCTGCAGTTGTACAGAACCCTAGTGAGACCACACCTGGAGTATTGTGTGCAGTTTTGGCCCCATAATTTGAGGAAGGACATTCTTGATATTGACGGAGTGCAGCGTAGGTTTACAAGGTTAAATCCCGGGATGGCTGGACTGTCGTGTGCTGAGAGAATGGAGCAGCTGGACGTGTACACTCTGTAGTTCAGAAAGATGAGAGGGGATCTCATTGAAAAAATATAAGACTCTTAAGGGCTTGGACACACTAGAGGCAGTTAACACGTTCTCGATGTTGGGGGAGTCCAGAACCAGGGGCCATAGTTTAAGAATAAGGAGTAAGCCATTTAGAACGGAGATGAGGAAACGCTTTTTCTCACAGACAGTGGTGAGTCTGTGGAATTATCTGCCTCAGAGGGCGGTGGAGGCAGGTTCTCTGGTTGCTTTCAAGAGAGAGCTAGATAGGGCTCTTAAAATAGCGGAGTCAGCGGATATGGGGAGAGGCAGGAACAGGTACTGATTTGGGATGATCAGCCATGATCACATTGAATGGCGGTGCTGGCTCGAAGGGCCAAATAGCCTTCTCCTGCACCTATTGTCTATTGTCTATTCTACCGCCCACTGTATTAACAGGTGCGGGTAGCGGTTGTGCGACACCAATGTGTAGCTGGTCCGGACTTTTCTGTTTCCAGTAGAGGCATTAAATAAACCAGATTGTATTTATTCTTCATCCCCAACCCAAAAAACACTGACATCTAATGCGGCGAATTCTGCTCCTGCGATATAGATGGCGACAAATACGGTTCATCTCTTCCATGTCGCTTAAAAACATAATAGTATTCACCCACTGATTTTCCTTTTGATGCGAACTTCCCAAATTCACAAATGATTCCACAAAAACCGATGCGTTATCGACAACCTGCTGGGAAAAGTTAACAGCGAGAAACTTTTCGCAAGTCGAAGGAAACTGGACACTGGGCCGCTCTCACAGCGCAGGAGACCGGGTTGGATCCTGACCTCTGGTGCTGCCTGTGTGAAGTTTGCGCGTCCTCCCTGTGACCACATGCTTCAGTTTGCCGCGATTCTGTAAATCCAGTTATGACATTGGCCGCAGGATTCTGTTCATTGTTGTTTAGAAAAATTCAACTATTATTTCCTTTTCATCCATAAAGATGTGTGGGCGACACGAGGAAAAGGAGCAGCTTACCGAATCAATAAAACAATTCACTTTCATACGAAGTACTGTCAAAGTAATATTCCCTAGAACAATAAATTATAATTTTTTTAATTTTAATTTCGTCTTTTCCACAGCTAACCTGTTTGCAATCGTTATCCACTCCAGGAGAAAGTGTGGTCTCTCTAAATGTATCATCCTCTATCTGGTATCCATGGCCGTAGCTGATCTAATGGTTCTGATATTCGAGGTCATTCTCTCAGAGATTACAGGAGTCCATTTTCCGTTTTCATTCCTCAACCGTTCTCACATTTGTAAGCTGCATATTTTCTTGAATTGCAATTTATTGATTGCTCTGTCTGGCTAACCGTGACTTTCACCTTCGATCGATTTGCAATCTGAATTTACGAGCAGAATATTGCACTGAGAAAACTGCGGCTTTGGTGATAGCACTGACGTGTATCTTGTGTATTATCAAAATATTCCAGTCTATATTTCCCTCGTACCCCTACAACTAGTTGACAACGTGGCTTGGTACTGTTGGACAACATCGGAAATCTACACCTCACCGTTATGGGCAGTACTTTGGGTGATGGAAACAATTCTCATCCCATTTGCACCAATTTTACTGATCATCCTCCTCAACGCCATGACAATAAGACACATTGTCTACGCCAATAGAGTGAGGAGCAGTCTCCGAGGGAGCAAACATACCCAGACCGGCGCAGATATCGAGGTGGAGAACAGAAGGAAGTCCATCGTTCTATTCAAAAGGGAACTGCAGATGCTGGAATAACGAAGGTACACAAAATTGCTGGGGAAACTCAGCGGGTGCAGCAGCATCTATGGAGCGAAGGAAATAGGCAACGTTTCGGCCCGAACCCCTTCTTCAGACTGATGGGGGGTGGGGGGGGGGGGAAGAAAGAAGGAAAAGGGGAGGAGGAGGAGGAGCCCGAGGGCGGGCGGATGGGAGGGTGGGAGGAGACAGCTAGAGGGTTAAGGAAGGGGAGGAGACAGCAAGGGCTAGCCAAATTGGGATAATTCAATGTTAATGCCATAAGGACGCAAGGTCCCCAGACGGAATATGAGGTGCTGTTCCTCCAATTTCCGCTGTTGCTCACTCTGGCAATGGAGGAGACCCAGGACAGAGAGGTCGGATTGGGAATGGGAGAGGGAGTTGAAGTGCTGAGCCACCGGGAGGTCAGGTAGGTTATTAGCGGAAACCTACCTGACCTCCCGGTGGCTCAGCACTTCAACTCCCCCTCCCATTCCCAATCCGACCACTCTGTCCTGGGTCTCCTCCATTGCCAGAGTGAGCAACAGCGGAAATTGGAGGAACAGCACCTCATATTCCGTCTGGGGACCTTGCGTCCTTATGGCATTAACATTGAATTCTCCCAATTTGGCTAGCCCTTGCTGTCTCCTCCCCTTCCTTAACCCTCTAGCTGTCTCCTCCCACCCTCCCATCCGCCCGCCCTAGGGCTCCTCCTCCTCCTCCCATGTTCCTTCTTTCATCCCCCCCCCCACCCCCCATCAGTCTGAAGAAGGGTTTCGTCCCGAAACGTCGCCTATTTCCTTCGCTCCATAGATGCTGCTTCACCCGCTGAGTTTCCCCAGCAATTTTGTGTACCTTCCATCGTTCTATTGCTGGCCATATCCGGTAGCTTCGTACTACTTTGGATGGTGACCTTCGTGTGTTACCTGAGTGCATATTTCCTGGACGTTCACATTTTAGGATCAGATTACAACGACCCATTTACCATTGCGGACAGTCCGGATACATGCTGAGGGCTCTCAGTTCCTGCACCAACACGTTTATTTATGGGGTGTCCCAGAAAAAAATTCAGGGATGAATTAAAATATGTAAAATATTAAAAAGGCCCGTTCGTCCTTTTTTCGAATTTAATAAAGTGTTTTTAATGTCACTGTGAAACTGAAAATTATTTTCCAAATTACCTCGTGTTCTAGGTTATATTATTGCATCTCACGTTCCGAGATACCATTCGCACCATCGAGCCAATACCGACCGTCATGGTACTCCTTGCGTCCCCGTTGTCCTCTGCACGCATATTCAATGTAACCCCTTACATGGCACTCAAACGCCCACTAACGCCCCAGCAGCCCGACTGTTTTATGACCATATCATGGAAGCCATTAACTCAGTCAAACAATTTGCGTCTTTGGGACGTGGACGGGATGTGGTGCCCATGGTGGCAGGAAGATAAATGCGAAATCCACATTCATCAGAGAGCAGAATCAGAAGAAGGAGTCTGCAGATACATTATCTTCAATAGATAAACACAAAAAGCTGGAGTAACTCAGCGCGACTGGCAGAATCTCTGATTAGAAGGAAGGGGTGACATTTCGGGTCGAGACCCATCTTTAGACGAGCAGATATTGATTTTATAAAAAAGGACACATGTGGTGGAGTATATCAGCAGGTCATGCAACATCTCTGGGGAACAGGAGTGGGTGACGCAATAACAAGGATCTTCATGTGTTGGTTTATGCTGAAGACAGAGAGGAAACGCGGAGTAAATCGTCGCTGGAGAAAAAGGATCGGCGACTTTTTGGATCGGAACCTTTCTTCAGACTAAATAAAGTTTCCAACCAGAAACATCACCAGACCACGATCTCCAGGAATGATGCCTGATTCCCGGAGTTACTCAGCATTATGTGTCTTTGTTACGTTTTGGGTCGATACGTTAAAGACCTGTGTGCCTTTTCTGGACCTTTTTATTTCCAACTGCCGGCGCGACATCAACTACCCCAACTTACCGATCTCACCCCCTTCTGAACGCAGAGCTCGCCCCTCTCTTAGCAAAAACCCAGGCATTGTTAGTAAACCCACCAACAATGGCGATGTCATTATAATCAGACCGGCTGATCTGTTCCCAGTTGAGGTAACAGATCAGATCTCGCACACCTCCTCATACTCACACATCCACCATGATCCCACGGACGCACACTAGGCCATCACCTCACAGGTAGTTTCTGATCACAGCGCCTCCGGCGTTCTCCCCTCCACAACCACCATCCTCGTCGATCCCCGGCCCACGCTGTCCGCTTCTACCTCCTCCCCAACATCCACAAAGCAGACAGCATTGGCAGACCCATTGTCACGGTCTTCGGCTGCCCCGTTGAACCCATCTCTACGTACGTCCATTACATTTCATCCATCGTCTTGAGCCACTTCACACCTCCGTCAACCACAACTCACTCGCCCTTCATCTCTTTGATAACATTAGCTATCGAGGCCCCATTGCGTCATTCTCACCATGGTCGTTCAATGCCATCACATCTCTCTCCTACTCTGTTTCAAGGCACTCCGGTTCTTCCTCGAATAGAGACACATTCAATGCCCCTTTACTAATACTCTTCTCCGCCGGCGCAATATCTCCTGGCCCGCAACAACTTATCTTTAGACTAATCTCACTTTCACCAAGTTAAAGGTAAAGCCACGTGGTCCCAAATGAACACTGTATATGCATGCATTTTGGTCGGGTAGTCGAACAATCCCTGTTCCAGGTTAACATTGGCCCTATCCTCCGTCTTTCACCGCCACATCTACGACTGCATCGGGGCTGCCTCCTGCATCAGTGCATTATTTCATTTAATTTCCTTAAACACTAACGTCTTCTTTGCCTCCAAATTCACGAGGACAATCCCTCCCACATTCCCGAGTGCCGATGAAATAATTTCAATTTCTTGATTGAAGCATTTTTGGAAACTGCTTAATGTTTAGTTGAAGGTACACAAAATTGCTGGAGAAACTCAGCGGGTGCAGCAGCATCTATGGAGCGAAGAAAATAGGCGACGTTTCGGGCCGAAACCCTTCTTCAGACTGATGGGGGGTGGGAGGGGAGAAGGAAGGGAAAAGGGGAGGAGGAGGAGATGGGAGGAGACAGCTCGAGGGTTAAGGAAGGGGAGGAGACAGCAAGGGCTAGCAAAATTGGGAGAATTCAACATTCATGCCATCAGGATGCAAGCTGTCCAGGCGGAATATGAGGTGCTGTTCCTCCAATTTCCGGTGTTGCTCACTCTGGCAATGGAGGAGACCCAGGACAGAGAGGTCGGATTGGGAATGGGAGGGGGAGTTGAAGTGCTGAGCCACCGGGAGTTCAGGTAGGTAATTGCGGACTGAGCGGAGGTGTTCGGCGAAACGATCGCCCAACCGCCGCATAGTCTCCCCGATGTAAATGTTTAGTTGAGTCGGGCAGTTTCTCTAATTCACGGTGTTGCAGGCTCAGAGAGTTGGAAATAGCAGTCCATTAATCTATTCACCGCCGACTGACAGAATGTATGAGCGCACCTCAAATATTCACCAGTGGGTACCGGTCTAATTCTACACTCTACCATTGACTTGCAGGCGACACTATTTCCAGTTTGCAAAGCACAATACTGGCCTCTGTATTGCACACCTCTATATGGAGGTCGCTACCGCAGTAGACACAAAATGCCGGAGTAACTCAGAGGGTGAGGCAGCATCCATGGAGAGACGGAATTGTCGACGTTTCGGGTCGAGACCCTTCTTCAGACTGATGTCAGGGGAGGGGGCTGGACAAAGAAATAATGTAGGTGGAGACAGTAAGACCATTGGGAGAACTGGGATGGGGGAGGAGATGGAGAGAGAAAGCAAGGACTACCTGAACTTTGATAAGTCAATGTTCATACAATTGGGTGTAAACTACCCAAGTGAAATATGAGGCGCTGTTCCACCAATTTGGCTGGGCCTCACTCTGACAATAGAGGAGGCCCAGGACAGAAAGGTCAGATTGAGAATGGGAGGGGGTGCTGATGTGCTGCGCCATCAGGAGATCAACTTGGATAAGATGGACTGAGTGGAGGTGTTCAGCGAAACGACCGCCGATCCCGCGCTTGGTCTCGCCGATGTAGAGAAGTGGCCAGCAGGAACAGCGGATGCAATATATAAGGTTGGAAGAGGTGCTGGTGAACCTCTGCATCACCTGGAAAGACTGTTTGGGTCCTTGGATAGTCGAGGGGGGAGGTTAAGGGACAGGTGTCGCATCTCCTGCGGTTGCAGGGGAAGTACCAGGGGAGGGGGTGGTTTGGGTGAGAAGGGACGAGTTGACCAAGGAGTTACGGGGGGAACGGTCTCTGCGAAAAGCTGAAAGCGGTGGAGATGGGAAGACGGGGCCAGTAGTTAGATCCCTTTGGAGGTGTCGAAAATGTTGGAGGATTATATGCTGTATGCGACGGCTGATGGGGGTGGAAGGTGAGGACAAGGGGGCCCTGTCATTGTTTAGATGGCGGGGAGGGGGAGTAAGATCGGAGCTGCGGGATATCGGGGAGACACCGGTGAGAACCTCATCTATAATAGAAGAGGGGAATTATTCTGCATTATTGAAGCTGATTGGGCATGTTCCTACGTCAATATATATCTCTTTCATCCTGGTGGCATAGAGATAGACATCGGTTGTAAGTTTTCAGATAAAACAAATATTGCTGGCAAGGCTGTCAAACTACACAGTCAGTTGTAGAAATAGGCGGGCAAATGGCAGATGGTTTAAATCCCAGTAACTGGGAGTTGTTGCATTTGAGGAGTTCTAGCCGCCCGCTAATAGCAATGAGGCAGAGGCTTTGTAGTGGGTGCGAAATTTTCAATTGAACTGTATTAGTTACAAGGAGAACATGGGCACACCTGGATCGTTTTATCCATTATGACGAAGATTGAAGTGAGACCTGATATCAATATATAATATTATGAGAGGCATAGATGAGATCGACAGTCAGAGACGTTTTCCACTAGAGGGCATATGTTCAAGGTGAGAGGGTCAACGTTTAAATGAGGTACACAGTGACGTGTTTTTATTTGCAGGAAATGGAACGGGCTGCCAGGAACACATGTGAGAATGCGGTGCAAGAGGCTTTTAGATTGGCACATGGATATGTGTGGACAGTTCAACATTGTATTGCTGCAGGAAGCAGATAATGCGAATATACTAACAGAATCAAATACACAGGACAAGATGTTAAGAAGTCCCTTGTGCCAATAGATGGGGAGCATTTCACGACATTCGTTGATTGTTGAGAGTGGTAGACGCTCAACATCGGTGGGGGGCGAGGGGGGGGGGAGTGGATACGTATATCTTGGCCTGGGTAACCTTCAGGACAGTTGGGCACAGGACACATCATCAGTAGTGTACCCTTGCATCACTGGGTGTTTCGGCCTTTTCACACTATACACCCTCCACAAGGGCGGCGCGCTGCAGGATGATCAGCCCTCAGCGCGTGTCCCGTGTCAAACCGTCCCAAAGATTCACCCTGAAATACTTGGGGCCCAGCATGGGTCTTTCCGCTTGAGCCAAATCCACCGGCTGCTTCTTTCAGCCGCCTCTGAGAGTGATCTTATGGTCTTCCGCAGAGCCTGACCGTGGATTCCAAGCTCCTTCAGCAGTCTGATGGTAGATGACGCAACAAATCCTCTGCATCCCACTTCAACTGGATAGACGTTGGTGTTCCAGCCACGCTGCGTTGCCTCTGCTGCAAGCTCTGCGTAACGCAGCTTCTTACGCTCATAGGCCTCCTCAACAGAGTTCTCCCATGGAACTGTGAGCTCTATGATGTAAGCAGTCTTCTGTGAAGGGGACCAGAACACCAAGTCTGGCCTGAGGTTGGTGGAAGCAATTTCAGGTGGAAAAACTAGTTGTCGGCCGATGTCCGCCAGCATCCTCCAGTCGCGGGCCCTGCATAGGTTTCCTTCTTCTGATCTGGTGGAAGGATGTTTAGATGTTTTCTGTCCTTCTCGGACAAAGGTTGTTGCCCTTAGGGGGAGGGGGTGCTTGCTCTCGGAGGCAAGGAGTTGGTCGCACACCGCCTGTTCTCAAGGGCTGATGCCAGGCGTTTTAGTACCTGATTATGCCGCCACGTGTATCTCCCTTGCGTGAGGCTGGTCTTGCAGCCTACCATGATGTGTTTGAGGGTCGCTGGAGTTGGGCAGAGGGCACAGGTTGGATCCTCGCCGTACCACTGATGGAGGTTCTTTGGTGATGGAAGCACGTCATAAGTCGCTCTGATGATGAAGCTGATCTTGCTTGCTTCCATTTCCCATAGTTCTTTCCAGCTGATCTTCCTCCGCTCCACACCTTCCCACTGCATCCATTGCCCCTGTTTGGCAAGAGAGACCGCCTTTGCACTTCTTGCGGCCTCCTCTTGTCGCCGCACCTCCTCGACCACCCATGTCCTCCGCTCTGATGTTGTGGCCTTTCGCCAAGTTGGTTTACTTGTCGTAAGGCCAAAGCCTCCTCTTCCCTGCTGGACTTGCCCCACGATGTCTTTGTGTCTCAGGGCTGATGAAGCTTGCTGTACTGCATCAGATGGTGTCCACTTCCGGCCAGTTACTAGGGGCGGCGCAACAGCACTGATGGTCTTGTCTCTAGAGTCCCTCAGTGTCATCTGATGTCTTACTTTAGAACACTTATATTCCTCTGTTAGACTAGTGAGAGGTAGTTCCAGGACCCCTTTGCCATATAGGCCGATGTTAGTTAGACATCGTGGGACCCCGAGCCATTTCTTCGCGTATGAAGTTATGGTTCGCTCCATCTTCTCCACAGTTGTTACTGGGGCTTCATAAATGGTCAGTGGCCACATTGTCCGAGGAAGGAGTCCAAACTGTAGGCACCAGAGCTTCAGTTTCCCAGGCAGTAGGGTCTGATTGATGTTCTCCAGGCCATTGACAATTTCTTGCCTTAGTTGTTGCACCTGCTCTTTGTCCTTGAGACTTGCGTTGTACCATCTGCCCAGGCTTTTAACTGGCTGTTCAGACACTGTTGGTATTGGGTCGTCACCGATACAGAAACTTGTGTCTCTAAGCACCCCCTTGACTATGGAGATGCTTCGAGATTTACTTGGTTTGATCTTCATTCGGGCCCACTTGATGTTCTCCTGCAGCTTTCCAAGTAGCCGCTTGGTGCATGCTGCAGTAGTGGTTAGTGTGGTCATGTCGTCCATGTATGCCCTGATGGTTGGCAGACGGAGCCCAGCCCTGGTTCGTTCACCGCCCACCACCCATTTTGAGGCCCTGATGATGACTTCCATGGCCATTGTAAAGGCCAAGGGTGAGACTGTGCAGCCTGCCATGATGCCTACTTCCAAGCGCTGCCATGTTGTACTGAAGTCAGCTGTTGTGAAGCACAGCTGCAGGTCTTGGAAATAGCTCTTGACCAGTGTGGTGATGAGCTCTGGTACATGGAAAAAGGCAAAAGATTCCCAAAGGAGTTCATGGGGAACTGAACCAAATGCATTGGCCAGATCGAGGAAGATCACATGTAGGTCTCTCTTCTCCTTATTAGCTGCTTGGATCTGGTGCCAGATTTTTTTGTATTGTATTGTATTGTATTTTTTAATGACCACACAGCCAGGCTGGTGGAATTTGTTCTCAGTACAGCTCGATACAGGTTCCAACATTTCATCAAACATTCAACTCGTAACGTAGATATACATACAAACAGACACATTTCATAATACATAAGGGCCATGCTTATTCGTATTTCCTCACCGTACGGAGTTTAAAAAGTTAATTGCGGTAGGAATGAAACTGTTTTTGAAACGGGTTGTTTTGGATCATGCTTGTATGCTCCAAGCAGCCCGAAAATCCTGGAATTCCTGCTTTCTGTACAGATGTATCAATGTACTTGTTTGTTACCAGATAGGTGGACAGCCTTTGTGATACAATGCTGAAAAATATTTTTCCCTCGACGTTGAGGAGACATATTGGCCGGAATTGGCTGATGTCTGACGCATCCTTTTCTTTAGGCATTAGCACGCCGCCGGCCCTTCGCCACGCCTTAGGTATTGTTTGCTTCTTCCACACCACCCTCATGAGCTTCCATAGAAAGCGTAACACATCCGGTGCGTTCTTGTAGAGCTTGTATGGTACTCCGTTTGGCCCCGGAGCTGATGCTGCTCTTGCTCGCCGGACAGTGTTCTCTACCTCTGTCCATCTTGGAGGGCTGGTGTCCAGGTTGAATTCAGGTGGTTGAATAGGCGGGATGTCATGTGGGATGACTAACTGCTCATGCCTTTTCGTGTCTTGGTGGGCCTTTTCCAGGTGTTCCTCCAATTCCCGTTTTGATGTTTTCAAAGTTCCACTTTTTTCCTTTGCGAATAGGTCTTTGATGAACTTGAAAGGGTCTTTGTAGAACCGTGTTCTTGTGTGTTCTTTCTTCTTGCGAAGTTTCCTCAAGTTCTCTGCTTTTCGCAAGGTTGCCAATCGGCTCTTGATGTCCTCTTGGAGTAGCATGAGACCTTCTCTCTCTGCCTCAGTTGCTTTTTTCCATTGCTTTTTCAACTGTCTCCTCTCTCTGATTAGCCTCTCGATCTCCTGCTGCCTCCTGGACTTGATTGGTGTTGCTAATTTCTTTCCACCTCTCCCTTTACTCACCCCAAACCGTTCTTCTCCATAGCTGTAGATTGTGTTGCCCATCCTTTCAAGCTTTTCCACTGCTGTGCCCGCTTGTTGCTCCAAGATATGTATAAGGTCACTGTTGACCGTCTCCCACTCTTTCTTTTCAACAGCTTTGGCCCATTTCACTCCAGGTTTGTGCCCTTTGATCTTTCCCTCCAATGGAGGTCTTTGTCGTTGTTGCGTGGGCTCCTCCACCGGCATTTCTGTGCTTGTATCACCCTCTTCAGTGACATGGGTGCTGATGCTCTGGGAACTTTGGTTTGAGTCCTGTCGCTGTGCTTCACTCGACTGATTTGACTGGTTGCTTCGTAAGAAGTACTGGTCAATGCGAGGCCCATGTCTCTGCTCTCTCAAGCACTTTTTCCTCCCTTGGTGGATCTTCAAGCCCTTCACTGATGTAATTTTCTCCCAACCAGTCATGTACATCAATAATCTGGACGATGGTGTGGTAAATTGGATTAGTAAGTATGCAGATGATACTAAGATAGGTGGGGTTGCGGGTAATGAAGTAGAGTTTCAAAGTCTACAGAGAGATTTATGCCAGTTGGAAGAGTGGGCTGAAATATGGCAGATGGAGTTTAATGCTGATAAGTGTGAGGTGCTACATCTTGGCAGGACAAATCAAAATAGGACGTACATGGTAAATGGTAGGGAATTGAAGAATGTAGGTGAACAGAGGGATCTGGGAATAACTATGCACAGTTCCATGAAAGTGGAATCTCATGTAGATAGGGTAGTAAAGAAAGCTTTTGGTGTGCTGGCCTTTATAAATCAGAGCATTGAGTATAGAAGTTGGGATGTAATGTTAAAATTGTACAAGGCATTGGTGAGGCCAATTCTGGAGTATGGTGTACAATTTTGGTCGCCTAATTATAGGAAGGATGTCAACAAAATAGAGAGAGTACAGAGGAGATTTACTAGAATTTTGCCTGGGTTTCAGCAACTAAGTTACAGAGAAAGGTTGAACAAGTTAGGGCTTTATTCTTTGGAGCGCAGAAGGTTAAGGGGGTACTTGATAGAGGTTTTTAAAATGATGAGAGGGATAGACAGAGTTGACGTGGAAAAGCTTTTCCCACTGAGAGTAGGGAAGATTCAAACAAGGGGACATGACTTGAGAATTAAGGGACTGAAGTTTAGGGGTAACATGAGGGGGAACTTCTTTACTCAGAGAGTGGTAGCTGTGTGGAATGAGCTTCCAGTGAAGGTGGTGGAGGCAGGTTCGTTTTTATCATTTAAAAATAAATTGGATAGTTATATGGATGGGAAAGGAATGGAGGGTTATGGTCTGAGCGCAGGTATATGGGACTAGGGGAGATTATGTGTTCGGCACGGACTAGAGGGGTCGAGATGGCCTGTTTCCGTGCTGTAATTGTTATATGGTTATATTATATGGTTAACCACAAATGCACACCTGAAGTTTGTGTCCCGCAGCTGTTGTGGATGTCTCATGTGCCATGCTCTCCTTGTCCGTAGTCGTTTCCGTTCCTGGGTCTGTAACCGTGTTATCAATCGGTGAGCCATCTTCCGCCCCCGCTCTCGCAGGCTCTAGGGGTATTCTCTTTAATTTACTTTTAGTAGCATTTAGCGGGTGTCTCCAACTAACTGAAACAGCGTTGGGGACTGCTATCATGGGTAGCTAGCCCATGACGGCCCCAGTGGGGTCTGTTCCCTCCTGTCAGCTGTCTCTCCAAGCTGTCACGTGGACTTTCCCATGTTGTCAGCTGTCCTTTCACAGCAGTCACTGGACGAGTCCAGATTATCAGAATCAAATACACAGGACAAGATGTTAAGAAGTCCCTTGTGCCAATAGGTGGGGAGCATTTCACGACATTCGTTGATTGTTGAGAGTGGTAGACGCTCAACATCGGTGGGGGGGCGAGGAGGGGGGGGAGTGGATACGTATATCTTGGCCTGTGTAACCTTCAGGACAGTTGGGCACAGGACACATCATCAGTAGTGTACCCTTGCATCACTGGGTGTTTCGGCCTTTTCACACTATACACCCTCCACAAGGGCGGCCCGCTGCAGGATGATCAGCCCTCAGCGCGTGTCCCGTGTCAAACCGTCCCAAAGATTCACCCTGAAATACTTGGGGCCCAGCATGGGTCTTTCCGCTTGAGCCAAATCCACCGGCTGCTTCTTTCAGCCGCCTCTGAGAGTGATCTTATGGTCTTCCGCAGAGCCTGACCGTGGATTCCAAGCTCCTTCAGCAGTCTGATGGTAGATGACGCAACAAATCCTCTGCATCCCACTTCAACTGGATAGACTTTGGTGTTCCAGCCACGCTGCGTTGCCTCTGCAGCAAGCTCTGCGTAACGCAGCTTCTTACGCTCATAGGCCTCCTCAACAGAGTTCTCCCATGGAACTGTGAGCTCTATGATGTAAGCAGTCTTCTGTGAAGGGGACCAGAACACCAAGTCTGGCCTGAGGTTGGTGGAAGCAATTTCAGGTGGAAAAACTAGTTGTCGGCCGATGTCCGCCAGCATCCTCCAGTCGCGGGCCCTGCATAGGTTTCCTTCTTCTGATCTGGTGGAAGGATGTTTAGATGTTTTCTGTCCTTCTCGGACAAAGGTTGTTGCCCTTAGGGGGAGGGGGCTGCTTGCTCTCGGAGGCAAGGAGTTGGTCGCACACCGCCTGTTCTCAAGGGCTGATGCCAGGCTTTTTAGTACCTGATTATGCCGCCACGTGTATCTCCCTTGCGTGAGGCTGGTCTTGCAGCCTACCATGATGTGTTTGAGGGTCGCTGGAGTTGGGCAGAGGGCACAGGTTGGATCCTCGCCGTACCACTGATGGAGGTTCTTTGGTGATGGAAGCACGTCATAAGTCGCTCTGATGATGAAGCTGATCTTGCTTGCTTCCATTTCCCATAGTTCTTTCCAGCTGATCTTCCTCCGCTCCACACCTTCCCATTGCATCCATTGCCCCTGTTTGGCAAGAGAGACCGCCTTTGCACTTCTTGCGGCCTCCTCTTGTCGCCGCACCTCCTCGACCACCAATGTCCTCCGCTCTGATGTTGTGGCCTTTCGCCAAGTTGGTTTACTTGTCGTAAGGCCAAAGCCTCCTCTTCCCTGCTGGACTTGCCCAACGATGTATTTGTGTCTCAGAGCTGATGAAGCTTGCTGTACTGCATCAGATGGTGTCCACTTCCGGCCAGTTACTAGGGGCGGCGCAACAGCACTGATGGTCTTGTCTCTAGAGTCCCTCAGTGTCATCTGAAGTCTTACTTTAGAACACTTATATTCCTCTGTTAGACTAGTGAGAGGTATATGTTCGGACATAATTATCTCTATTTTTTGCTATAGAATAAAGTAATATCTATTTTATAGAACGACCGACATGGCTGGCAGTTATTACACAATAACATACTTAGCAGCCGCTACCGCGAGGAGGCTACATGTGTTTCTTTAAGTGACTGACTAATCCCAATGAATTGGCCTTGCTTAGTGTTCATAGGTTTTCTCTGGAGAATATGCAGCTAACTAATAACTTTAAAACCTGTCAGATCACTGGCAGGAAACATCTAATATCTCTGGACATGGAACTGCCGGTATTCAACCAGGTACAGAACATCTTCTACCATATCCTTGTCATCATTGGTGTACCTGGTAAACGCGTTATTATTCTGTACCTATGTTTCGCCGTCTAGCCTTTACTGTTAAAAATCTCTGTGTTATCACTTATTGCTTGAGTTACTGATCCAATTATTGTCACCGAAAATGTAAACTACACAATCGCATCAATTGCCAATAGATCCAGCATCGTTTAGACAGGCAGATGGCCAAGCAGAGATCGGAGGATATAGACATATGTAAGCGTGAGTTTTGTTTGGCGTTACATTTGGTGTAGACCTTGTAGATTGAAAGACCTGCCCCTGTGCTGTACACACAATACTTTAACGACACAGTATGGAAGCAGACTGGTTGGCCACCGAGTCCACACCGATCATGGATCACCTCTTTACACCATTTCAATGTTATCCCACATTCCCGTCACTCCTTACACACTCTGGGACATTTTACAGAGGCCAATAAATCTTCAAACCCGCACGTCATTCGGATGTGGGAGGAATCCGGAGCACCCGGCGGAAGCCAACGTGAACACAGGCAGAACGTTCCAGGATCACTCATACAGGATTAGACTGTGCTGATACTATTGTGTTTGTTCTAGCGGTGATCTTAGCTCTGTGATGGCAAAATAAGCTTTCATATTATCGATAGGGATGAGCAATTAATCTATCGATTGTCAATAATATAGGGCGCGTGTCCTAGGTTGGAAAATCGGGTATATTTTCGTGCATCAGTGAGATTGGATTGGCTAAATTAAGCACGCGTTATGTTGCGGAGGCTGTGTCATATAAACCACAAGAAACCATCATATTGTTATAACTTTTCCTCTAAAGGGGAATCTGACGTGTTCCTGCCACGGCAACACCTGATTGTGCGCCTCATATTCACCGGTTATGTCCGTCGCACACTGAATTAACAGGTGTATACAGATGTGCGATGCCAATATGTAGCTGGTGCGGACGCTTCTTACTCCATCAACGGTGTGAGAAAATATGTGAGACGATATTAATATTATTAATCCTCAAATCGAAGTGGACTGATGAGGCATGCGGTGAATGCTGCCTGACGATATGGAGGGGGCAAGTTCAGTCAATCTGGTCTGTGTCGCGTCCATCTGTAGTCGGGGTGAGTTTCCTTTGACGAGATCTTCTCAATATCCCCAAACTTTCTGCAATGAGCCGATGCCCGACCGAGAACATATGGATAAGTAACCTACCAGCCAGCAGTGTACGAGACGGTACGATCAAACTTTATTCATCCCCAGAGGGAAATTGGTCTGCCGAAAGTCACAACACACAAGGCACTCAAAAACTTGAAATTTAAAGTGAAAACAAAAATAAAAAGACATGTGGGTGTCTGCTGGCTGCCGTGTACACAGCACCTTCACCTGAACAAATGAACAAACAAACGCAGACTTATCCCCTGGGCAGAGGATTCTAAACTAGACCCCCCCCCCTTACACCGGGTCCCCATTTGTTCTCCCACCGCCCCTCACGGTGGTCGCCCCACGCCGGGTCGACATTGTCTTCCCCTCCCCCCCCCCTCACGCTCATAGACCGCTCATCGCGGGTCGACCGCGAGGCCATCCCGCCATCGAGGTTCCCGCTGCCGCCGAGGCCCCCGCTGCTGCCGAGGCCCCATCACCGCCGAGGCTCCCGTTGCCGTCGAGGCTCCAGTCGTCGCCGAGGCTATTTCGCACGCAGAAGGACAACGGAGCACCGGGCTGCACATTAGCGGAGCTCGGAGTGTTGCTGCCTTCCAGCACCGGAGATATGGTTTGAAAGAGAAATATCAAAACATAGAAAATAGGTGCAGGAGTAGGGCATTCGACCCCTCGAGCCAGCACTGCTATTCAATATGATCGTGGCTGATCATCTAAATCAGTATTATGTACCTGTTTTTTCTCCATAATCCATGATTCCGTTATCCCTAAGAGCTAAATCTAACTCTCTCTGGAAAACATCCAGTGAATTGGCCTTCACTGCCTTCTGTGGCAGAGAATTCCACATATTCACAACTCTCATTGGTGAAAATGTGCCCCCCATCTCAGACCTAAAGCCTACCCCTTACCCTTAAACGGTGAGCCCTGGACTCCCCCAACATAGGGAACATTTATCCTGCATCGAGCCTGCCCAAACCCTTAAGAATATTATATGTTTCTATAAAATACCCTCTCATCCTTCTAAATTCCAGTGAATACAAGCCCAGTCGACACATTCTTTCGACGCAGAGACGCTTCCTGAGTGGACTTTTCACGTGCTCCCTGTTGGTTTCCGACCCGAAAAGCCGTGGTGATGATCCGCTGAGTTAATCCAGAATTTGTGTCTATCTACAGATAGGTGACGTTTCGGATCGGGACCCTTGTCAGACACAGTACAATCCTCACATTCAGTGTGATCGCAAATAACCAGTTTCCCTCTTACCAAGGTCCAGACGAAATTTGGGGGCACGTTGGTAGTGTTGTTGGCTCAGATGCAGCCTGATTCCCGGGTTAGATTCTGTCAGGGACTACTGAGTGTATGCAGTTTGAATCCCGCTTTCCACACACGTCAATCATGGCTGATCTCTGCAACCTAATGCCATTTTCCTGCCTTCTCCCCATAGCTCTTGACACCGGTTCTAATCAAGAGCATGTCTATCTCAACCTTTAGAATATCCACACTTGGCCTCCACAGACCACGGTGGTAATGAGTTCCACAGTGTAACTACCCTCTGACTAAAAATGTTCCTCCTTACATTCTTTCTAATCGAGCGCCTAAAATTCCGAGGCTATGACCTCTGGTCCTAGACTCTGGCACCAGTGGAAACATCTTTCCAACATCCACTCTATCTATGCCTTTCATTATTCTGCAATTTTCAATGAGGTCCCCGCAACCTTCTAAATTCCAGCGAGTAGAGGCTCAGTGCTGTCAAACGTTCTTCATGTGATAACCCACTCATTCCTGGAATCATTTTTGTGAACATTCTCTGGAACCTCTCCAGAGCCTGCACACCCCTCCACATATATGGGGCGTAAACTTACTCACAGTACTCCAAATGCAGCCTGACCAGCGCCTTACAGAAGCCTCAGCATGACGTCGTTGTTTGTGTTTTCCGGTCCTCTTGATATAAATGCTAGCATTGAAGTTGCCTTCCTTACTACCGAACCGACTTGCAAATTCACTATTTGGGACGGCTGGTGCAGGACTCCCAAAACGTGAATGTGCAAAGTACCTTTACACCTGCGATTTTTGGATTCTCTCTCCATTTACAAAACAATCTACGCCTGTATTCTTATTACCTAAATAGATAACTTGATAACCCATTCATAACTGGAATCATTTTCGTAAACATGCTCTGGATCCTCTCCAGAGCCAGCACATCCTTCCACAGATATGGGGCCCAACCTTGCTCACAGTACTCCAAATGCGGCCTAACCAGCGCCTTATAGAGCATCAGCGTGACATCTCTGTTTTTGTTTGTCGGTCCTCCAGATATAAATGCTAGCATTGAATTTGCTTTCCTTACTATCGATTCGAATTGCAAATTGCCGTTTTGTGAGCACTGGCGTGGGATTCCAAAAAAGTTAATTTGCAAAGTCCCTTTCCGCCTACAATTTCCGGATTCGCTCTCTATTTACAAAATAATATACGACTAATTCTTATTACCAAAATGCTATATTCTCATTCCGCAATTTGCTATACTGGCTTTCATCTGCCACTTCACTGTCCGCTCTCTTAACCTGTCCAAGTCCTTCTATAGTGTTCTTGTTTCCTCGACACTACCGGACCCTTCACCTATCATAGCGTCATCTCGAAACTTGCGCACAAAGCCTTCAATCCCCTTATTGAAATCATTAATATACAACGTGAAGAGAAGCGGTCCCAGCACCGACACTTGTGGAACTTCACTGGTCACTGTCAGCCCACATGAAAAAGCGAATTTTATTCCAACAGTTTGCCTTCTGCCACTTAGCCAACCCGCTAACAACCCGCTTATCTTCCCACGCAGCCTGACGTGCGGAACACTTCAGAAATTCCAGGTAAACAACATCTACCGCCTCCCATTCTGCTATTAACTACATCAAAAACGCCAGCAGATTTGTCAGGCAAGATCTTCCCTACAGAAAAGCAGGCTGACGTCGGTCTATTTTATCGTCAACGTCCAACGACTGCGTAACCTCATCCTTTGTAATTGTCTCAAAAATCTTAGCAACCACCGGGCGACGTCAGACTAACCGGTCTATAGTTGTCGTTCTTCTGATTTGCTCCCTTTATGTACAGCGGGGTGTATTCACAATTTACCAATCTTCAGGAACCACTCCTAACTCAAGGGGTTCTTGAAATATCTCAAATCATGCCTCCACAATCCCCGAGGCCACCTAGTTCACAACACTAGGGCTGCAGTCCAACCGGTCCAGGTGACCTATCCACCCACCCTCACACATTTAGTTTTCCTAGCACCTTCTCCTTAGCAATCGCATGGCGAGGAAAGGGAATCGTGGATTCCCTTTGTTAAATTGTAAAAATGACCAGGGAAAAAGCAGCGTGTGTCAGGTTGAAGTGAGTGGCAGGACCTACTCGGGTCTATTCAATGTTATTGAAGGAGAACAGAATGCAGTTTGCTGGTTTTGGTGCATCTCCAGATGCATGGAAGTGTCACTAGAGACATACCGAAGTTTCTCAATCTCCGAATGAGAGATCTCAGTGTGTCTTCTTAGTTGTGGATTCATTGTGTGTGGTCCACATAGAACTATCAGATTATTAACGCCAAGCAGATTGAAGCTCTCAAACATTCGAACATCCTCATCATTGAAGCGGGTGGGACATGTTGATACTGATGTCAATATCTATCTGTTTCATCTGCTGTCAGTGAGGTAGACATCGACAGGTTGGTTTTAAGTTTGCAGGAAACTGCACAGTGGGATGTTGGTCAGTTGCAGAAATATGCGGGAAAATGGCAGATGGGTTTCAATCCCAGTACTGGGAGGTGTTGCTCGTACAAGTTCACACGTTATAGATGTAGAATTCGGCCATTCGGCCCATCGAATCTACTCTGCCATTCAATCGTGGCTAATCTCTGCCGCCCAATCCCATTTTCTGCTTTCGGTCTATAACCTTTGAAGCCGCGTTCCAATCAATAAATTGTCTATCACTGCCTTTCAAACGTCCACTGATTTGGCCTCCACAGGATTCCACAGATTAACTACCTTCTGACTAAAGAAGTTCCTCCTCATCTCCTTTTTAAAAGAGAGACCTTTAATTCTGAGGCGATGGCCTCTGGTCCTAGACATTTGCAGCAGTGGAAACAACCTTTCTGTGCCTTTCATTATTCTGTAAGTTTTAATGACATTCTACCTCAACTTTCCAAACTCCAGTGTGTGGTGACCCAGTGTTGTCAAACGCTCATCGTGTGCTAACCCATATATTCCTGGAATCATTTTGGTATACCTTATCTTGACCCTCTCCAGAGCCAGCGCAACCTTCCTCAGATATGTGGACCAAACCTGCTCACAGGACTACAAATGCTGCCTGACCAGCGCCTTATCGAGCCTCAGTACTACGTCACTCTATTTGTTTTCCAGCCCACTTGATATAAATGGCAGCATTTAATTTGCCTTCCTTGCTACCGATTCTACTTGCAAATTAACTGTCTGGGAGTCCTGCACCAGCACTCCCAAGTCCCTTTCCACCGACTTATAGATTATGCCCCCATTTACAAAATAATCAACGCCTTTATTATTATTACCAAAATGCATCACTCCGCACTTTGCTATACTAGATTTCATCTGCCACTTCTCTGTACACTTTCCTAACCTGTTCAAGTCCTTCTGCAGAGTCCTTGCTTCTTCTCCACTGACTGACCCTCCACCTATATGAGCATCATCTGCAAACAAGACGTCGAAGCCTTCAATCCCCTTATCCAAATCATTAATATAGAAAGTGAAGAGAAGCGGCCCCAGCACCGACCCATGCGGAAGTTCACTATTCACTGTCAGCCCACCTGAAAACGCGTATTTTATTGCATCTCTTTGCCACACAGCCAACCATCTATCCATGCTGACATCTTCCCATTAATAACATGGACTCATCTATTCCCGAGCAGCCTGACGTGCGGCACCTCATCGAAGTGCTTCTGAAATTTGAGGAAAGCAACATCTACCGCCTCCCCTCTGTCTGTTCTGCTACTAACATTCTCAAAGAACACCAACAGATCAGTCAGACAAGATCATCCCTTCACAAACTCATGCTGACGTCGGCTTATTTTATCGGGAACATCCAACTCCTGGGTAACCTCATTCTTTATAATTGAATCTAAAATCTTAGCAATCACCGATGACATTAACCTGTCCTTAGTTTTCTATATATATTAACCTGGCCGCTCTTCTGTTTTGCTCCCTTTATGTACAGCGGGGTGATATCCGCAATTGACCACTCTTGGGGAATCACTACTAACTTGAAAGTGATTCTTGAAATATCACAAATATTGCCTCCACAATCCACGAGGCCACCAACTACAGAACCATGGGGTGCAGTCCATCCGGTCCAGGTTAACGAGCCTCAGCCTTTTCAGTTTTCCAAGCACCTTTTCCTTAGTAATCGCATGGGAGAGAAGGCAATCGTGGATGACCAAGTAGATCGTAAACCTGACAAGGAAAATAATAAGCGAATATGAGGTTGAAGTGGGTGGCTGGACCTAATGGGTTCTTTCCAAGGGTTTTGAAGGAGAAGAAAGAACAGATTGCTTATTTTGGTGCATCTGCAGAAGCTTGGAGGATTCACCAGAGACATACCGATTGTTTTCAGTTTCTGAAGAACTTCAGTGTGTCTTCTTAGCTGTCCCATCATTGTGTCTGGACCACTCAAATGCCAAGCAAATATATTAACGCCAAGCAAATTGAAGCTCTCAAACA
The DNA here is from genome assembly GCF_010909765.2 of Amblyraja radiata. Classification (NCBI taxonomy): domain Eukaryota; kingdom Metazoa; phylum Chordata; class Chondrichthyes; order Rajiformes; family Rajidae; genus Amblyraja; species Amblyraja radiata. Next base: position 426,498 of record NW_022630152.1, read on the forward strand.
TTCGATCCTCCTCATCATTGAATCTGATGGGGCATGGCCGTACTGGCCAACACCTATCTCTTTCATCTGCAGGCATTGAGATAGATAAAGACGTAGATACGTTTTTCTGATGTCTGCAGCCGAAGCAGATATTGCTGAAGTTGCGAGATGGGAGGAAAGTTGTCAAACAACACAGTGGGATGTCGGTCAGCTGCAGAAATATGCGGGCAAGTGGCAGATGGATTTCAATGTCGGTAGTTAGGAGGTGTTGCCTTTTGCGAGGTCAATGTAAGGCGAAACCAGACGGTTGACGGCAGGACTCTTAACAGCACGGAAACGCAGATTGATATTCGTGTCCAGATCCATAGCTCCCTGAAAGTGGCATCACATGCAGAAAGCATGGTTCAGGAGGCGTGTGAAATGCTTGCCTACGTCGGGCGGGCTTTGAATACAAAGATCACGAAGTCACGTTCTGGGCGCCCCTTACAGCAATAACGTGGAGGCTTTGGAGTGGATGCAGAGGTATTTCACTGGAATTCTGCCTCGATTGGACTGCATTTGTTACAAAGCGAAGTTGGACACACGTTGATCTCTTTCTCTGGAATGTTGAAGGAGTAAGAGAGACATGATATAAATAAACACAATTGGGGGAGGCATGGATGAGGTAAACAGTCAGAAATACATCTTTGATGGGATGGACTAGAGGGCATATGTTTAAATTGAGTGGGTCAACATTTAAAGCAGATACGCGGTCAGGAGGTTGTGTAGGTAGTGGCGAGTGCATGGAACGAGCTGCCAGGAATGGTGGTGAAAGCAGATGTTAGAGTGGTGTGCAATAAGCTATTAGATCGGCATATGGATATGCGTGGATAATTCAACATTACATTAACGCAGGAATCAGAGAATGCGAATAGACTAACAAATCTATGTTCTTAATAATTCTACCTATTTCTGTAGTGGAATAACATATTATATATTTTATAGAACACTGCTGGCAGTTGTTGCGCAATAACATACTCAGCAGTTGCTAACGTGATGATATTAACTTTGTTTGTTTAACTGACTGACACTAATCCCAATTAATTTGCCTTGTTTAGAAGTCATATGATTTATCTGGAGAATATGCAGCTAACTTTAAAAGCAAGCGACCTGTCAGACCACTGGCAGAAAACGTGGATTATATCTGGACATGGAACTGCCGGTAATCAACCAGGTAGAGAACATCTTCTACCCTATCCTTGTCATCATTGGTATTCCTGGTAACTCCTTTACTATTCTGTACCCAGGTTTCGCTCTTTCGCCTGATGCCCGACTTCTGGAGTCACGTCCGACTTTTGTAAACTGAAAAACGGTAACATCTACATTGAGGAACAGCTTCTTCCTGGCAGCCATCATGCTATTAAACTTAACAAATAAGCTCTGAACTACGAAATTCTATATTATTTCGCACACACACACACATATATTCACACGTGCTCACACACACACATATATTCATACACACACACACACACATTCACTCACACACATATTCAGACACCCACACGTACACACACATATTCACACACACATTCACTCACACACATATTCATACACCCACACGTACACACACATATTCACACACACACACATTCAGACACACACACGTACACACACATATTCACACACACACACACACACATTCACACACACACACACACACACATTCTCACACATACTCACACACATTCTCATACACATATTCACAAACAGACTCATTCACGCACACACAAACTCAATGACACACACATTCACACAAAGACCAATAGACTCGTACACACATAGACACATACACACACACACGGACTCACTCACTCACACACACACACACACACACACGGACTCACTCACTCACTCACACACACGCACACACAGACTTAATCACACACACATACAGACTCATCCCCCACCTCAAGACACTGCCCTATGGGTGGTAAATGTCGTGCAGCCAAGGGCAGCTTCAGGCGGGGGCTGTCGTAAACTGATGAGAAGGGGGTGGGGTGTCCTCATGCTGGGGGTGTCGACGGCTTCAGTAGGGGGTGCATCCTATAGCCAGGCGGAGGGCAGCGTCTTGAGGTGTCAGTGGAGGAGAGGGGGCAGTGAGCGATTTACTCATGACCTGTGGACTCACTCACTGCCTTGGGATTAACTCATGGCCTTTGGACTGACTCTCACAGCTTGTGGACTGACTGATGCCCGACTTCTGGAGTCACGTCCGACTTATGTAAACTGAAAACTGTAACATCTACATCGAGGAACAGCTTCTTCCCGACAGCCATCACACTATTAAACTTACCAAATAAGCTCTGAACTACGAAATATTATATTATTTCTCACACACATATTCACATGCACTCACACATGTGCACACTCATATTCACACACACATATAATCACGCACACACACACATACATATTCACTCACACATATTGACACACACATGTACACACACATATAGACACACGCACATATTCACACACACACACACATACATATTCACACACACACACAGTCACACACATACACATATATTCACACACACATATATTCACACACACACACACACACACACATATATAGGGAGGTTTCACGACAGTCGGGTCACGACCTATGACCCGTACTGTTGTTACGCTACACCAAATGGATTACACGTGATGTACTGCAGGTAGGCACTTACCATTGTTTCCAACTCAATTTTCCAGGGAGATGCTAACCGCATTTCGTTGTCTCTGTACTGTACACTGACAACGACAATTAAAGTTGAATCTGAATCTGAACGTAGCGGAACCGTTAAAACCCGCCGAAAATGTCAATTTTTGCGCTGCAAATAATTATGGAAATCGGGATGAGCATGTGAGACATTTAGCCTACTTCAGAATTCCAAAAGTGAGGAGAAATGACGGTAGATAGAAGTGAGAGCTGAAGGGACAACAAACAGAGTGCTTAGCGAACATTGGCCGTTTGCTCACTACATTTCATCAACACTAAAGCATTATTTGTGTTTTCTCTTGATCCCTTTGGCATCTAAAAAGTCTCAGAAGTGATAAATCTGGCCGTATTTTTTTTTATAAATCGCCCATGGTTCTCAAGTGGGTTTTTACGTACAAAATGAAAACGCATCTGAAGAAAAATTTACAGCCAGATTTATCACTTCTGAGAATTTTTAGATACCAAAGGAATCAAGAAAACACACGAATAATGCCTTACTGTTGATGAAATGCAGTGAGCAAACACGATAATTCCAATATTTTCAATCACGATATCTGCACAGCCAATCTTTACCAAGCACTTTAGCTGCTGTTGTCCCTTCAATTCTCGCTTCTCTTTGCCTACATTTCATTTCACGTTTGAAATTCTAATGTTGGGTACATGTCTCTCACACTTACCCCAACTTCCACAATTTTTTTCAGAGCACAAATTCAACATTTTGGCGATTTTTAACAGATAGGAAAGTACGCATTTCTTGCATTAATAACATATACTGGAAGTGACGGATGTCTTCAGATGGTTTGAGCGGCTCCGTGCATCAAGTCCTATTACCTTGTGACCTTACGTGCAACCCCCTATTCACACACACACACACATTCACACACATATATATTCACACACACATATATATTCACACACACACATATTCACACACATATATATTCACACACACACATATATATTCACACACACACATATATATTCACACACACACACATATATATTCTCACACATATATATTCACACACACACACACATATATATTCACACACACATATATATTCACACACACACATATTCACACACACACATATTCACACTCACATATATTCACACACACACATATATATTCACACACACACACACACACACACATTCATATATATTCACATGCACACACACACATATCTCTACATTTCTTGCCTGCCAGCCAGTCCATTGTGGCCTCTATCTCACTCTCTCTGTCTCTTTCGCGCGTCTTTCTCGCTACCGGCGCCATTGCGAGCAACAGCTTCATCGATAGTCTGTGGCGGGGGGGGGGGTGGTGCTTACATAATCGGCTGTAAACTGTGCAAAATAAAACACAGATGAATACTTGTTGTGCTACAGATATAAATCTCCGTCTCACCACACACACATTCACAATTGCAGATTTTGCTGAAACACAATTGCCGCTGTGGATGTAACAAACACTCACCAGCTCTGTAGAATCATACAACACCTCGTGCACGTCTTCACCGCCATCTTGCCTCCGACCGGAAATGTCTTCATCGCCGACATCTTACCGATCGCCGGAAATGACGTCATCGTCGCCATCTTACCGATCGTCGGAAATGACGTCATCGCCGCCATCTTCAAACCGCCAAAATAACCAAATTTCCGCCAATTTTAAATTTAAACACAGTCTGATCGAAATAAAAAGCTTATTTCGCGCATTACTTGCCTGAAAACGTTGCAACAAATGCATTTCCATTTACATCACCATTTCAAACACAATACACATCATGCTTTAGTTACCTGAAAACCGGTGCAACCATTTTAAATCCCAAGAGAAACAAATTTGCAAAACGCTTTATAACAATAACAAATGGTTTTTATTTTCAATTCACAGTTCAAACACAATGTAGATAGACAAATATACAAATGCTTTTTATTTTCAATTCATAGTTCAAACACAATATAGATAGACAAATATGCAAATGCTTTTTATTTTCAATTCACAGTTCAAACACAATATAGATAGACAAATATACAAATGCAAATGGTTTTTATTTTCAATTCACAGTTCAAACACATTATACATAGACAAATTATACAAATGCAAATGCTTTTTATTTTCAATTCACAGTTCAAACACAGTATAGATAGACAAATATACAAACGCAAATGCTTTTTATTTTCAATTCACATTTCAAACACAATATAGATACAAACTATTTCCAACAAAATGCCAAGAAACTTCAGAGCATGGTGAATAACATACATATCAATTGGCTGAAAAAGCACTCACCTGGGAGCAGAGCTGCAGCTCAGAGAGCCGTGACCCTTTCACTTCATGGCCGGCAAGAAAGTGATTGAAGCGGCACGCTTCCAGGTTTTATAGCCCCCCCCCCTCCCCTGCCGCCAGCGGGGGCAGCAGAGAGAATGGGGAATGATGTAAAACATTAATATCTCGGTCATATTTCATCGAGTGGAAAAAATCCTCGGCACACATGCGGAAGAGTGGGGCTCTGAGGGAGGTGGCCAAAAATAACGGCCGTAGGTGGCGGCGTTCTCTCGGAAATCGCACCACAGATCGGGAAAAGCGGTCAAGAACTGAGTTTTAGTAATATAGATTAATGATTTGAACGAGGGAATTGAATGCAACATCTCCAAGTTTGCGGATGACACGAAGCTGGGGGGCAGTGTTAACAGTGTGGAGGATGCTAGGAGGCTGCAAGGTGACTTGGATAGGCTGGGTGAGTGGCAAATGCATGGCAGATGCAGTATAATGTGGATAAATGTGAAGTTATCCACTTTGGTGGCAAAAAGAGGAAAGTAGACTGTTATCTGAATGGTTGACGATTAGGAACAAGGGAGATGCAACGAGACCTGGGTGCCATGGTACACCAGTCATTAAAAGTAGGCATGCAGGTGCAGCAGGCAGTGAAGAAAGCGTATGGTATGTTAGCATTCATAGC